>NW_021490145.1:79899-88464 GCF_001605985.2 Dendrobium catenatum | reverse complement strand
GCCTCTCGTTGCCTCTCATATCTCTCTCTATTTATATATATTTAGCCTCTCCCTCTATCTCCCTCTCTCTATCTATATATCTATCTCTCTCTATCTATATTAATATATATCTCTCACTCTCACTCTCTTTCTCACTCTCTCTCTCACTCTCTCTCTATTTCCACTCTCTTGATCTCTCTCTCTCTCTATTTCCTCACTTTCTCTTCCTCTTTCTTTCTATCTCTTTCTCTCTCTCTCCATCTCTCTCTCTCTCTTTCTCCCTCTCTCTCTCTCTATTTCCTCTATCTCTCTTTCTCTTTCTTTCTCTCTCTCTTGAGTTTTGAGAGAGAGAGAGGACGATCACTCTGAGGAAATCGCGGTGGCTTTCGAGAGAAAAATTTTCTCTCAATTTGGATTCTCACCAGAGGGGCTTGATTGTTCGGATCTGGGGTAATGGTGGGTGGTGGCCGTCAGTCACCCCTCGTCACCCGTCATTGCACGGTGAAGGGAGGGGTGGAGGATCTGGGAGATCTTCGGAGGTTAGAGGATCTGGGAGATCTTTGGAGGTTAGAGGATCTGGGAGATCTTCGGAGGTTAGAGGATCTGGGAGATCTTCGGAGGTTAGATCTGGTAGAGGAGTTGGTGGGAAGAATTTTGAAGGAGGGAGTAGATCGAGTGTTGTGGCTGGTAGCATTGGTGGGTCATCTGGTGAAAGGAGGTTCTCATTTGGGGACTCAGGGGGTTTGGCTGTGATAGGAGTTTAGGGGAAAAAACCAGTTTATGCTCGCTCTCCTAGCAAAGCTAGTAGTGCAAAATCTGAACGCAGTGTTGAGCTTAAGAAGGTTGGTCAAGATGCACATTCTCATGTAGAGTTGGAGATTGATTCAAATGTTGAATCTAATGTTGTAGCTCATGAAAAGATTGATCGAGATTCATCGTCAAAAGGTTCATCTGTCTCAGATGAAGCTATAGAGATTTTGGTGGGATCGGAGGCTGAAGAGTTTCTTAGAGAGGTCGCTCAACTGGGTGATCAATCGAAACTTCTGATTGCGGATAGGGCTGTTGATGGGTTTGATGTCATTGCTGATTGTATGGATGGTGTAGTTATGACAGAAGTTATGGATGATGTGAAGAAGGGATCTTCATATCTGGATGAAGTCATGGTGACTATTGGAGGTAATGAGGCGAACATCCAAACTGGGACATTAGAGCTGTCTGGGGAAATTAAGAATGATGCTCAATCAGCTGACCAAGAAGGCTTGAATGTTGAGACAGAACAGGTTGGATTATTGATCTCGGATGAGATGGCTTCTAGAGAACGGGTGAAGGTAAGCAAATTGATTGATAATCCTATTTTTGAACCTCAAGTTATTCAGTTTTCTTTTGGCAAATTGAGCTGTATTTGGGACTTGAGGAAATTCTCAAGTAGTCAGATGACTTAAAATGTGAATATAGATATGGGAGGGAGTATATAGAGATTAAACTTTGGTGCTGTCAATGACTTGAAGAACGTTGATCAGGCGGTGAGGGGTAAACAAAGTGAAACTGAATGCAGCAATGTTCCTGAGTTTCTAAAATGCATGTCAGATGTTCGTTTTAATGCTCCTACAGTGGAGAAGTTGGGCATTTCTGGCTAAACCCATCCAGTCAAGAAGGAAGTTGATGAAGTCAAAATGGCGTCTAATGCATGGAAGAAAGCTACTGCTGTTAAATTGAGTTTGGTGGATGATATTGGTAGCTTCTTACGGGAGAATGGATTAGTGAAACTGGATTTAGATAAAGCTAGAGGAAATATTCAAAAATTGAATAGAGCCTTGGTTGGTAGTTTGCTGGCATGGCGGCTTCCATTTTGGGTTGTCCAAACGGAACTGCAACGTAAATGGGGACATGTGGGATTAACGCAAATTATGCCATTGGGATCAGATTGTTTCCATTTGTGGGTTTATTGATAAGGAAGCATGAAATGATGTTTTAATCGGTGGACCTTGGTACGTTGCGGGACAAATAATTGGGGTTGATCAATGGACCCCTGGATTATCTGCTAAGTCGCTGAGAGGTTTCTCTTCTCCAGTTTGGATTAGGCTCCCAAATCTTCCATTAGAATATTGGGATGAATCAAATTGGCAAGATTGGCATCGGGTATTGGAGAGCCTTTGTTTATGGATG
Organism: Dendrobium catenatum; assembly: GCF_001605985.2. Taxonomy (NCBI): domain Eukaryota; kingdom Viridiplantae; phylum Streptophyta; class Magnoliopsida; order Asparagales; family Orchidaceae; genus Dendrobium; species Dendrobium catenatum. The sequence goes on along the minus strand of NW_021490145.1, from coordinate 86,319 downwards.
AGCAAACTAAATTATGGAATAGGTGCGCTTTTGCTCGTTTTTGTGTACGAGTAGATTTATCTAAAAGGTTGCCTAAGGATGTTTGGACACAAGGGATTGGTTGTACTTTCTTTCAACCAGTTGAATATGAAGGAATCCCTTTAATTTGTCAACATTGTGGAAAAGTGGGACATAAGGCTGATGTTTGCAAAGAAGCTTGTGAACAGCCCAGGAAGGCAGATTTGAAGAATTGGAATGTGAAGAATCAACCCAATATGGCAAATGCTTAAATTGGAAATGTGGATAGACTTGGTATGAATGGCTCTGTTAGCTCTAATGCTGTAGACAGCTCCCCTTGTGAACATTTTTCGGTTGCGGATAAAGATCATGGTGAATGGACCATTATTACAAGAAAAAGAAGACCAAATAACTCAAGGAATGGAGGTAAATTACAGGGCTCTATTAGCAAGGTAGCTGCACCGAATTTGGCTCCTAAAGCTGTATGGAGGGAAGTAACTAAGGTATAGAGTAAGGGTGATGCTCAGGATATGGAGGAGACTCCTATTGTTAAGTAGGATATTCAATTGGAATTGAGTGTTCATAAGGTTGAACTGAAGGCCATGGACAAGATGCAAGGCATTGAGAAACAAGTTAATAGCATATCAGATTCTGGAGAAGTAAATCATGTTCATGGAAAGTTGGGTGAATTGTTACAGCCGCATATTCTGGAAAGTGAAATGCAAAACAGAGAAGTATTAGTTGACAGATGTATGCCTGCCAAAGTGTCTTCACGACTGGCTTTGGTGAAGAGGAGAAAACATGGGGAATAGATGTCTTCTCCTGCACAGCGTTTAGTTCCAAAAATGCTGAAGTTCTCGGGTAAGAAGTCAAGTGTCCAGAAGACAAAAGATAAGCAATCCAGAGTTGCTAATGATCAACATTCTAAGTTAATGGGTAATTTTGGACCTTTACAAAAGTTGCCTGTTGTCAGGAGAAGGAAGAAGGAGGGTTTGGCCTCATCAGTCATTGAGCAATGTGTGAAGGTGATTGATAATTCAGTGGATGGCAAACTAAGAGATGTGGATTTTGTTGATCAATGGCAAGGTGTGTTTTCTAATTTTTTTTGCAGCGGGGATGCTTCCCCATTGGTGGATAATGCTTAGTGTTTTATGTTGGAATTGTAGAGGTGCCCGTAAGAAGGAGATGGGTAATTACTTATGGCATCTAATTGGGGGGAATGGTATTAGTTTTTTTGGGCTTTTTGGAGACAAAGATGGAGTCTTTTTATAGAAAGGAGATTGATAAATTGGTTCGTAGAGATTGGGAGTTTGCCTTTCAGCCAGCTGTTGGTAATGCAGGAGGTATCTTGATTATGTGGAAAACTAATATTGTGTCTTTCGAGGTTGTTTTTCAGGCCAATCAATGTATTTTTGGGAGGCTTAAAATGGCTAAGGACATTGATTGGGAGGTGGTAGTGGTTTATGCTGACAAAGATAGGTATGTCAGGAAGAAACTTTGGGAGGACATATCTAATCAACATACAGTGGAATTTCCATTGCTGGTGGGACGGGATTTTAATTGTATCATGTCTCAGGAGGAAAAAAATGGGGCAAGGCTTTTCATTTCTCCCTGGCTGCAAATGATATGAGGGAATTCATGTTTGCAAATGAGCTGATTGATCCTGGTTTCACTGGTCCAGCTTTTACTTGGACAAATAACAAGGATGTGAGGAGTAGAATTTTCTCAAGGTTGGATAGATTCCTTATTAGTTCTTCTATTATGGATTCTTTTCAAGGGATAAAGGTAAAGCATCTTACTCAGCTTGCTTCTGACCACTGTCCAATTCTATGCTCTGTTCAAGGTGAAGTGAGGAGGGTATACTCTCATTGGATAAAATTTTAGGATGTTTGGGCTAGTTATCCAAAGGCCTGGCATTTGGTGTGGGAGAAGTGGAAGGTGGAGGATAGGAGCAGTGAAGCTTCTAAACTTCAGAAGAAATGCATTAGAACTTTAAAAGCTTTGTTTTTTTAGAGCAAGAACAAACTTAAAGTTCTTAATCAGCTCAAGGAAGAACTTGACAAGGAGATAAAATCTCTGCAGGAATTGGAATGTTTGCCTGAAGGATTATCTGAGGTCCAAATTTAAGCTTTGAGGTTTAAGGTTCAACTGTTAAATAGTACTCTTGCCAGAATTATGACTTGGTGGAGGCCAAGGGCCAAGATGAAGTGGATTGAAGAGGGGGATGAGAACACTCATTACTTCCTTTCAATGGCCTCGGCTAGAAGAAGATCTATGGCATTGACTCCATGAAACAAGAGGATGGGTTTGTGGTAACTGATAGTAGAGATATTTTAAATGTTTTCCACATATTTTTTCAGCAAAAATGGCATGAGCATGGCATTGTTGAGGATGGATGACCTTCCCTTGAGGAACATAGAAATTGTGTGTCACAATTCACTGAAGTATTGAATGAAGAAGTTACAAAAGAGGAAATTTGGCTTGCTGTGAAATCATTTGGTCGAAATATTGCTCCAGGAAGAGAAGGTATAACTGCATCTTTTTTTAAGTTCTTTTGGGAAATAGTTGGAGAGCAAGTTGTAAAGGCTAGTTTGGAATTTTTTGCTTGTGGACATATGGACCCAAGTTGGAAAGAAACGGTTGTTGTGTTGATTCCAAAAGTTATGAACCCAGATCATCCCTCCAAATTTAGGCCTATTAGCCTTTGTCAAACAATCTATAAGATTGTTGCAAAGGTTTTGGTTAATATAATCAAAGGAGTTCTGTCATTGCTTGTTTCTAATGAACAGGCAGCTTTTGTACCTGATCGATCAATCTCTAATCATTGTTTACTTGGTCAGGACCTGATGAACAAATTTAAAGTTTCAAAGTCAGCTTTGGGGTTATTGGCTTTAAAAGTAGATATGGAGCAAGCATATGATAATATGAGTTGGAGAACGTTGGAGCTTGTGCTAAGAATAATGGATTTCCCTGATAGATTCAGCTCTTGGGTGCTCAGCTATGTTAGAAATCCAAAGTTCACAATCCTGATCAATAGACAGCTAACTGAAGGGATTACGGTAGACTGTGGATTTCGTCATGGGCGCCCCTTGTCACAATACTTGTTCATCCTTTATTCGAAACTTTTATCTGCCCTGCCCATATTCATCAGAACTACAAGGAGTTGGGTGTCCCAATTTATGTTGATGATATTTTGCTTTTTGTAGGTGCCACTATTCCTAATGTGATTAAGATTACTTCTATATTGGAGAAGTATTGTTCTTGGACGGGTCAAAGAGTAAACAGAAGTAAATTTGCCTTACTATTCAGCAAAATGACTTCTTCCTCTACTAAATCACGGCTTGCCAAGATAACTGGATGTAGGAAGGTTGAAGAGATGGAATATCTTGGAATCAGATTAGCAGTGAGAAGATTGGTGAAGAAAGACTTGGGCTCTTTGGTGTAGCATGCTCATACCAAGACTTTGGCATGGGGAATTAGACATTTATCATTGGCAGGTAGAATTACCTTGATAAATGTTGTTTCGCTCCCTTCATCTGTATACTTGGTTACACATATGTTGGTTCCAAAATTTGTATTAAATGAGATCGAGAAGATTTGTAGAAGTTTCCTTTGGGACTATGATTCCAATCATAGAAGTATACATTATATGGCTTGGAAAAGTGTTGCTAGGCCAAGGAGGTTGGGTGGTCTTGGTTTTCAAGCAAGTGTGGACTGGATTGGGCCTTTAAGAGCTAGAATAGCATGGGAATACATCAGTAAATCGATTGGTTTATTTTATAGATTTATGTCTGTGAAATATGGGAGCTGGCCGTGGACTACTGATGTGAAGAGGGGTGACTCGGCTGTTTGGAAATTGATTTGTGATGGTGCTAGAAGTTTGAGCAGTTGTATAAGATGGTGTGTTTGTAATGACAGGAGCATAGACATTTTGAATCATATATGGATCTGGGATAGATTGATAGCAAGCTAGCCAACATTTTGTAACATTAAAGAGGTTGAGAACCGGATGGTTACAGATTTGATGATGCCAGAGGTGAGTAGAATGCTGAAGTGTTATTGCTCTATTTTTGAAGCGATTTTTGCTGACAGAATTTTGGGAATTAAAATTTGGAATGGGCTGGAGGAGGATGCCTTGGAGTTGATCAAGATGATGAAGACCCGTGCTTTTCATGGTTGAAACTGGGATTGAGGCATCGTGAATGGACTTTTTGGTGGAGAATTTTGAAGAATATTATCCCAACAAATAGCTGGCTGCATAATCGTGGATTTGAGGAAAGCTTGTCTTGCCCCATTGGTTGTTTGGCAATTGAAGATAGGGATCATGTTACCATAGGTTGTAAACAGTTGCTGGATTGTTTAAATGTGCTGGATGGCTGGGGGTTTATCACCCCATGGTTTACTTGTTTTGAGGATTTACATGTGGCCTTTGAGAACAATGTGAAGACCAAGATTTCGGTATGTTGCTTTACTATCATGTGGTTTATTAGAGCTGGATGAATAGAAACTTGATCAAACATGGCAAGGATAGCTGCTCTCCTTGTTTTATGGCAGCAAGTATTTTGGAAATCCTAAACTTTGATGGTTATTCTTCCCACCTGGAGCAACGGGATACTCTTCAATCCTGTGGATTGTTTTCAGGTTCTTCTTGGTCCCCCCCCCCCCCCTATAGGATGGTTGAAGATTAATGTGGATGGAGCTCTGCAAAGGTCTAATGTTGGAGGCATTGGGATAGTTTTTAGAGATAGTATGAGAAAGTTGATTGTAGCAGCCGGCTGGAGTGTCCTTCATTGGGATAGCACTCAAGTGGAGATGATGGCTATTCCGTTTATTGAAAAGCTTATTGTGGAGTGGATGCTTGAACTTAAATGGGTCATTGTGGAAGGTGATAATGCAAGTGTGATTGAGTATTTTCAGAAGTTTAAGCATAAGGAATTATGGAAGCTGCACCCAGAAGATTTGGACAAATGGAGTTGGTTGAAGCTTTTACAACAAGTGTTGTTTATACATACTTACAGAAGATTCAATATGGCAGCACATTTTTGTGCTCAAACAGCTTTAGAGGATTCTTTCTTTTGGGATATAGGAGATAGAAATATATGATAACAGCTCTCTCTCTCTTTAGATTAGGGGCATGCTTGCCCTTTCTTTACTGTTATTTGTTGTTATAGTTTTTTGATGAATGCAAATGCAGAAGTTCAGCTCTCTATTGCCTCTCTCTTGCTTTCTTTCGCTCTCTCTCTCTCCCTCTCTCTCTTACCACTCTCTCTCTCTATTGCCACTCTCTCTATATATATATACATATTGCATCCCTCTTAATCTCTCTCTCTCTCTCCATCTCTCTCTCTATGTACCTCTCTCTTCATCTCTCTCTATTGCCCTCTCTTGCTCTCTCTCTATCTCTCTCTCTCTCCCTCTCTCTCTCTCTCTCTCTCTTTCTCTATTACCTCTCTCTCGCTCTATTTCTTTCTCTCTCTATTGCCTCTATCTTTATCTCTCTCTCTCTATTACCCTGTCTTGCTCTCTCTATTGCCTCTCTCTCTCTCTCTCTTTCTCTCTCTTTATCTCTCAATCTCTCTCTATATTTCCTCTCACTTTCTCTCTCTCTATTACTCTCTCTCTCTCTCTCTCGCTCTATTTCCTCTCTCTTGATCTCTCTCTATCTATATAAATATATATCTCTCACTCAATTGCCTCTCTCTCTCTCTCACTCTTTCTATTGTTTATCTCTTGATCTCTCTCTCTACTCCTCTCTCTCTGTCTCTTGCCTCCCTCTTGCTCTCTCTCTATCTATTACCTCTTTATTGCCCCTCTCTTTATCTTTATCTCTCTCTCCCTCTCTCTTTCTCCCTCTCTCTCTATGTCCTCACTCTATCTTTCTCTCTCTCTCTCTCTCTTTCTCTCTCTATTGCCACTCTACTACCTCTCTCCTACTTTCTTTTGTACTCTCTCTCTATTGCCACTCTCTCTCTATTGCCTTCTCTTCCTCTATTACCTCTCTCTTACTCTGTTTCTCTCTCTCTATTGGCTCTCTCTCTACCTCTCTATTTCCCTATATTGCTTTCTCTTTATTGCCTCTCAATCTCTCTCTCTCCCTCTCTCTCTCATTCTCCCTCTCTCTCTCTCCCCCACTCTCTCACTACCTCTCTCTCTCTCTCCCTCTCTCTCTCTTTCTCTCTAGCTCTCCCTCTCTCCTTCTCGTGCTCTCTCTCTCCCCTTCCCTCTCTCCCTCTCTCTCCCCACTCTCTCTCTCTCTCTCTCTCTCTCTCTCTCTCCCTCTCTCTCTCTCTCTCTCTTCCCCCCCCCCCTCTCCCCCCCTCTCTCCCTCCCTCTCTCCCTCTCTCGCTGCCCCTCTTTCTCTCTCTCTATCTCTCTCTCTCCCCCTCCCTCTCTCTCTCTCTCTCTCTCTCTCTCTCTCTCTCT
>NW_021490145.1:67734-79715 GCF_001605985.2 Dendrobium catenatum | reverse complement strand
AGAGAGAGAGAGAGAGAGAGAGAGAGAGGAGCTCTCTTACCTAGCTGTGACCTCCACGATCGGAGTCGCCCGATCTCCAGGCCGAACTCCATCTTCCCCTGTGCCTGTCGCCTTCCACCTGCATACCCAACCCGAGCTCCTCTCTGCCCTTACCCGAACCCAAGTCAAGAGAGGTTCTCTCTCTTATAAATGTATTCTCCCTCTCTCTAGAAGCGTCATTTCTGCCCGTTTCTTTCTCTCTCTAGGCGATTTGTAGTGAGAGAAGCTCTGGGTATGGCGGGGGGCGACTGAAGGTCCCCCCCCCGCTCAAGCGGGGGCGGTGGTGACGGAACGAATGGCGGCGAAGAGTGACGACGATCGGGAGTTGGATCTGGTGGTTCGAAGAAATAGGGCGAGCGATCGGGAACTGGTTCTCCCAGTAAACCCATGACGACCAAGATGAAAGGGAAAGTTCAGGATGCAACTAAATCAGGATTGGAAGGATCGCTAGAAGGTTGATCGGAGGTGAAGCCGAGGAGTCTGGATCCTAAGGGGGCTCAGCAGATCGGGAAGGTTGGATCTGGCCAGATCAAGTCTGATGAAGCTAGGAAGGAGGTTATTCCTCTGAGGGAGGTGATGGAGCTGGAAACAAAATCGAGTATGAGTTTGAAGCTCAACCCGATATTCGTTGCGACGGCCTCTTCTATGGAGGTTGAAGATTTCGCTCCAATTGAGGATTATGGGGAAGAGGCGGAGAAATGTTTGATGTGAATGCTGCATTGTCGGGATGAAGTCGTCTGATGGAGGTAAGTGCGGATGTAACTGATTGGAATAATAATGAGTTGAACAATGTAGCTATGGAGGAAGGGGTAATAGAGATGGAGGGTGCTATAAATGGTGTTTTAGGTGTGAACGGCGCGGGGAGCAGCTCCTCTGGCTTGAGCAAATTGGCTGGATGCACACTAGATGGTTGTGGAAATGTTGATGCAGGGCAATCTAGCGGGAACCTTGGGGAGAACAAGGGGAAGATGGTGACCCAGGGAGTCTCATTTGAGGCTAGTATGGGGAATCCGTGGAGATGCTTGATCAAGGAGATAGGATTTCCATTGATCTTAATCTGGAAAGTGTTAAGGCTAATATGGAGATGCTTGATCAAGCAGAGGTGGGGAAGATTCTAGGCAGAAGAGCTTCATTCTTCTTGTTGAAATCGGAGATCCAACGACAATGGGGAAGGTTTGGGGAATTTCAGCTCACCTCATTGGGTGCGGATTGTTTTATTTGCATTTTTACTTCGGTTAAAGCTAGAAATGAGGTTCTAAGAGGTGGGTCGGTTCATAGGGGGTAATCTGGTTGGATTGGATAGGTGGACACCTAATTTCTCCCCAACTTCTTTGGAAGGTTGTCGTCTCCGGTATGGATACAATTGCCCAACCTCCCGTTGCAATATTAGGATGAATGCAATATTGCTCGGATCGCTATGAAGATTGGTACTCCTTTATGGATTGATGCGTTGACAGAAAACTGGGGAAGAAGAGAGTATGCTCGTGTCTGTGTGCGGATGAATTTGGCAAATAAACTTCAGGCGGGAGTGTGGGTCAATGGATGGAATGGGAGATTCTATCAGAAGGTGGAATATGAGGGCATTGGCATGATGTGCTTTGCTTGTGGTAAGATTGGTCATTGGAGAGAACACTGTCCATTGAAGGGTAGTGGTCAAGAGGACGTTGGGATAAGATGAATAGGGGAGCAATCAAAACAGAGTGAATCTATGGTGAAAAGCTCAGATCAGTCCTCTGGAAGGACAGAGCGACTTGAGAAGGTGAAAACCAGGACGGTTAATCATCTTGTGATCAAAACTGAAGGCGGTAGTCAAAATAAGGGGGGAGATAACCGATATGAGGAAGGAGGAAAGGAAGCTAAGCAGGGGGCTGTCCTGGAACTTCTGCTGGGAAGGAATGTGATATGGAAAATGGAGATGAGCTGGGACAGTGGATCCAGGTTCCCCCCCCCCCCCCCCCCCCCCCAACCGAAGAGGATTGTACCACCTTCCTGGGAAAAATTTTGTGTATATGGTAACATACAATTACAGATTACTCCCAAGCAGGTTGATTTGGACAAGGTTGCAGCTCCCTTGAGTACATTGAAGCTGACACATAAGCAAAAAAAAATGGGGATTAAAAAACCTCTTCTCTTTACGGCGGGTGTGCAACTTGTCTTGCCTAATGCTAACAGGTTTAAGTTCATGAAGGAACTTAGTCAATTTGGACCTATTACGGATTTCCCAAGGAAAAGGAAGAAGGAGATGTCTGATGTCCATAATGGTGGGGATGATCCCCCTCTTGGTTCTGGCGGCGGGGACGCTTCCCCATTTGTTCTTTAATGTCGTCTATTCTATTTTGGAACTGCAGGGGTGCCCGTAAGAAGCAAATTAGGCATTACTTACGTAGCCTTATGGGTAGAAATGTGGTGATATTTGTTGGTTTAGTTGAGACGATGATTGAAGACATCACTAGTACTGAAGTTGACAGACTTATTGGTAGTAACTGGGATTTTACTCACTTCCCAGCTGCTGGAAGATCGGGTGGATTGCTGGCTCTTTGGAGACGGGATACAACCCAGTTTGTTGTGGTTTCGATGATGAATCAAGCTATTATTTGCTATTTGGTGATGCCCAATCTTCAGAAGTGGGGGATTGCATTGGTTTATGCTAGTAAGTATTATCATAGTCGTAGATTGCTATGGGATACTATTAGCTCTAATCTTGATGCTGATCTGCCTATGATTGTGGGTGGAGATTTTAATTGCTATCTTGACCAAAGTGAGAAGAAGGGAGGCAGTAGATATAGTTATTCTTTGGGTGCTCAGGAGATGGTGGTTTTCTTAGTTGACAATGACTTACATGATCTGGGTTTTGTTGGACTGTGGTTTACCTGGACGAATAATAAAGTTGGAAACATCAAGATATGGGTTAAATTGGACAGCATTCTTATGAACTCTGAGGGGATTAGAATTGCCCCCTTGGCCACTGTTAAACACAAGGTGAGGCTTGCTTCGGACCATTGCCCTCTGTTATTGAACCATACATCTTCTTCCTTTAGAGCTTGGAATAGATGGTATAGATTTGAGGATATTTGGATGTCTTATCCAACTACTTGGAAACTGGTGTGGAAGGAATGGAACAAGAGTGACTATGGGCAGCAGGCTGAAGTTCTAAACCGCAAGTGTTCTAGAACACTCAGAGCTTTGTTCTACTGGAGCCGGAATCGTTTGAAGGAGTTGGGAGATTTGAAAAGTTCTCTTGCAGCAAGATTGGAGGAACTCCAAGAGCTTGAATCTTCAAATAATGGATTGAATGATGAGCAAGATTATGAGATGTAGAGAAATGCGGTTGAGTTAAATACCACCTTGGCACGTATTGCAGCATAGTGGAGACAGAGAGCGAGGGCTAGGTGGATCGAGGATGGGGATGCTAACTCGCATTTCTTTCATTCTTTTGCTTCGGCTCGTAGAAGGGGGAACAGAATCCTAGAGGTCCATAATCCAAATGGAGATAGGATTGAAGATCCAGCTATTATACTGGAGGAGTTCTTGAGGTTCTTTATGCTCAAATGGCTGGAGAGACAGATTGTCACTGATAATTGGCCTCACTTTCACAGGGAAGATATGATTCCTGATCAGGTGAATATGACTCTGGAGGCAGAGATCATGGAGCTGGAGGTTCGACAAGCGGTTTTCAACATGGGGAACAATCGTGCTCAGGGTATGGATGGTATAACATCTTCTTTCCTGAAATTTTATTGGGAGATTATTAAATGCGAGGTTACTCGTGCTATTGTTCATTTCTTTTGCACTAATACTATGTGTGAAAGCTGGAAAGATACATTAGTTGTACTCATTCCTAAGACGGGGAATGCAATTTTGCCAGCAAAATTCAGGCCGATTAGCCTTTGTCAATCATTCTACAAGGTTGTGGCTAAGATCTTGATTAACAGACTAAAGCCGATGTTGGGCAATATCATCAGCAAGAAGCAAAAGGCCTTTGTTCCGAGGAGGTCCATTTCCAGCCATGGCCTTTTAGCTCAGGAGATGATGAACAAGTTCTAGTTCTCTGCCCAGAAGTCAGGGATGATGGCTTTGAAGATTGACATGGAGCAGGCATATGACTGTATGTCTTGGGACACTTTGCATAGGGTGATGACGCTGATGGGATTCTCTGGTCGATTCATTGAATGGATCATTCAATGCATTGCCAAGCCGAGATTTTCCTTATTGCTTAACGGTAACAGAATGCCCTGGATTTATGCTGAGAGCGGCCTTCGGCAAGGCTGTCCATTGTCGTCGTATCTATTTATTCTCTGTTTTGAGCTTCTTACTAAAGCTTTTAGACATAGGGGGGAGCTTGGAGTTCAGGTTGTTAAAAATATGGAAAGGATATCTCATCTGCAGTATGCAAATGATATCCTTGTTTTTGCTGAAGCCAGTAAGAGTAATGCCCTTCGTATCATGAAGCTGTTAGATGATTACTGTGACTGGACTGGACAGAGGATTAATTGCGGGAAATCAGCTGTTCTGTTCAGCAGAAGATGCCCCAATTGGAAGAAGCGAACAATTTCTAAACTGATGGGGTATAGAAAGGTGAATTCTCTGGATTACCTGGTATTACCTTTGGTAATGTGGAGGTTAAAAGCGACTGATTTTGATAAAATCATTAGAAATGCCCACTAGAAGATGAACATTTGGGGGAAGAAGCATTTGTCACTTGCTAGCAGAGCAGTATTGATTCGTACTTTGCTTCTTAGTATTCCTATGTATTTGATGTCTCATACTAAAGTTTCTAGGGGCGTTCTTGATGCTATTGAGAAACTGGGCATAAGATTTCTATGGAAGAAGGACTCTAATAGCAAGGAGATGCATTATGTTTGATGGAAGGAAATGTGTCAACCTAGGGACCATGGGGGTCTGGGATTCCATGGACTGACCAATTGGCAGTGACCTTTGTGTGCTAGGGTGGCTTGGCAAGTGCTTAGTAATCCGAATTTGTTACTGCATAAGGTGGTGAGAGCCAAGTATGGAATGGAGCTATGGAATGACACGCAGGTGTATAGAGCTTCTATCACTTGGAAGGTGATTCATGATGGTGCTAAGGCCCTTAAAGCCATCATCAGGTGGAACATTGGAAATGGCCAAAGCATAGATGTGATGTAGGACTATTGGATCCTCAATCGGAGGATAGACTCATGGCCTACCTTTGTTAATGTAAATGAGGTGGAGAATGTAAGGGTGAATATGCTGCTTGATGACTCTGCCAGATGGAATGGGGAGCGGGTGGAACATTGCTTTGGTAAAGTAATGGCTGAAAGGATTATGGCCATTGCTACTAATGGGAACAATGGAATCGATGCTCCATAACTCATTCATTCTCGAATGAGTATGACACTGACTGCAATGGCCTATAAGGCTAGGATGGGAGAGGTTGAGTACCTATACGGTTGGATGAGGAAATTGAAATTGAACCCACGGGAAGATTTTTTTTGGTAGCATCTCCTAAAGAATGTTATTCCTACCAATCATTGGTTATCATGTAGGGGCTTATCGACAACTTGTCTTTTCCCGTGGGACTGTCAAGTGGAGGAAAACCTTGACCATTGTACAACTCAGTGTGCTAAGCAAAAAGACGTGTTTGGTATTCTGAGGAAGTGGGGGTTTATAATGCCGATGGTCCATTCAATGGCAGAATTGATGCAGGAGAAATATGCTAATGTGGATAATAAGCAAATCCTAGGACGAATATGTTGCTACACTATTTATCAGGTTTGGCATGCTAGGAATGAGCTGAAACACACAGGGAAGTGCAGGCCCCCTTCTATCGTTGCTGCTACCGTTCTTTCCCTGCTGCCAAAAACTTAATGTTCACCTATCTAGGAGCAATGGAGTACTATCCAGCCCGCTAGGCTTCCGTCTCACAAACAATGGTGCCCCCCCCCCTCCTAGATGGCTGAAATTTAATGTTGATGCAGCAGTGAAATCGTCTAATAAGGCAGGGATTGGAATTATGGTGCGGAACTTTGAGGGGGGCGCTTGTAATTGCTGCTGGTAAAGATTGTGAACACTAGGATGTACTCCAAGCTGAGGTGAGTGCTGCTGCTGCTATCCGTGAGGTTATTATGGATTTGATGATTGATTTAGAAGGGCTCATTATAGAAGGTAATAGTATCAGTGCTATCAAGTGGTTGCAGCACATTTATGATCACAAGAACAAAGTTCATTTCAGTTATGAGGGACCAGATCTCTCTTTTTTGATGGGGTTTAAGAAGGTTCTGTTTCAGTACATAAACAGAGAAAGTAATCGGCCAGCAGATTTTTGTGCCAATATAGCTATATAGGGTAGTTTTACTTTTCTGGATGTATATAATGAGGAGTTCCCCTCAACTCTCTTGAGGTTGTTGAGGGAGGAAAGTGATAAGATATAGTTACTTTGAGTGCTTACTTGTAACTAGTTCTTTTCACTTCATTAATGCAAAAACAAATATTCAGCCCTATTGCCCCTCTCTCTCTATCTCCCTCTCTCTCTCTCTCTCTATCTATCTATCTCTATATCTCTCTTTCTATCTCTCTCTCTTTCTCTCTCTCTTTCTCTCTTTCTCTCTCTCTTTCTCTAATTCCCCTCTCTCTCTCTCTATCCCTATCTTGCTCTTTCTTTATTGCCTCTCTCTGTCTCTTTGTCTCCCTCTCTATTTCTCTCTCTCTCTATCTATCTCTCTCTATTGCCTCTCTTTCTCTTTCTCTTTCTCTCTTTCTCTCTCCCTCTAATTCCTCTCTCTCTCTCTCTCCATTACGTCTCTCTCTCCCCCTCCCTCTATATATATATATATATATATATATATATATATATATATATATCTGTCCTTCTCTCTCTTTCTCTCTCTCTCTTCTCTTTCTCTCTCTATCTCTCTCTTTCTCTCTCTCTTTCACTCCCTCTATCTCTCTCTCTCCCTCCCCCCATTACCCCTCTCTCTCTATCTCTCTCCCTCTCTCTCTTTCTCTCACTCTCTCCCTCTCTCTCTCTATTACCTCTCTCTCTCTCTATTGCCTCTCCCTCTCTCCCTCTCTCCATCTCCTCTCTCTCTCTCTCTCTATCTATCTATTTATCTATCTATCTATCTATCTATTGCATCCCTCTTGATCTCTCTATCTCTCCATCTCTCTCTATGCATCTCTCTCTCTCCCTCTCTCTATGGCCCTCTCTTTCTCTCTCTCTCTCTCTCTCTTTCTCAATTACCTCTCTCTTACTCTATTTGTCTCTCTCTCTCTCTATTTCCTCCCTCTTGATCTCTCTCTCTATTGCACTATCTTGCTCTCTCTCGCTCTCTATATCATCTCTCTCGCTCTCTCTCTCTCCCTCTCTCTCTCTCACACACACTCTCTCTCTCTATTGTCTCTCTATCTCTATCTATCTTTCTCTCTCTCTATCTCTCTCTGTTGCCTCTCTGTTTCTCTATCTCTTTCTCTCTCTCTCTCTATCTCCCTAATTCCTCTCTCTCTCCCACTCTCTCTCTCTTGGTCTATTGCCCTCTCTCTCTCTCTCTCCCTCTCCTATCTTTATATCTATCTCTTTATCTCTATCTCTCCCGTTACCCCTCTCTCCCTCTCTCTCTCTTTCTCTCACTCTCTCCCTCTCCTCTCTCTCTCTCTCTCTATCTCTCTCTCTAAATCTCTCTCTCCTCTCTCTCCCTTTATCTCTCTCTTGCTCTATTGCCCTCTCTCTTTCTCTCTCTCTCTCTAAATCTCTCTCTCTCTCCCCCACGCTCTCCTCTCTTTATATCTATCTCTTTATCTCTCTCTCTACCTCTCTCTCTCTCTCTCCCGTTACCTCTCTCTCTCTCCCTCTCTATCTTTCTGTCACTCTCTCCCTCTCCTCTCTTTCTCTCTCTATCTCTCTCTCTCTCCCCATTACCCTTCCCTCTATTTCTCTCACTCTCCCTCTCATCTCTCTCTCTATTTCCACTCTCTCTATATTGCCTTTCTCTCTCTACCTCTCTCTCTCTCTATTTCCTTTCTCTTGTTTTCTCTCTCACTCTCTTTCTCTCTCTCTCTCACTCTATTGCCTCTCTCTTGCACTCTCTCTCTTTCTTTCTCTCTCTCTCTCTCTCCATTAATCCTATCTCTATCTAACTCTCTCTATCTCTCTCTCTCTCAAATGCCCCCCGCTCTCTCTCTATTGCCTCTCTTTTGCTTTCTCTTGCTCTCTCTCTCTCCCTCTCTCTCTTTATTGTCACTCTCTCTCTATATATTGCCTCTCATTGCCTCTCTCTATCTCTCTATCTATGTATATATATATTGCCTCTCTCTCTATCTCTCTTACTCTCTTTCCCACTCTCTCTTTATCTATATATATCTCACTCTATTTCCTCTCTCTATTGCCTCTCTCTTGATCTCTCTCTCTACTCCTCTCTCTCTCTCTCTGTATCTATCTCTTGCCTCCCTCTTGCTTCGCTGCAGCCGTCCAACCTTGTCGGGATTGGCATCGTTATCCGGAACTGTGTGGGCGGTCTCATTCTTGCTGCGGGATGTCGGGTGGAGCACTGGGATGCTATGCAGGCGGAACTGGTGGCGGCAGCTGCGATCGGTGAGCTGCTAGAGAATTGTATGTTTGAATCGGAAGGGATCATCATTGAGAGCGACTGTTATAATGCAGTGCAATGGTTGCAAACGCTTGGAGATCGGCATGGTGAGGTCCACCGCCGGGTGGAGGGCCCTGACCTTTCCTTTCTCTTGAATTTCAAACATGTTATCTTCCAATACATTCATCGTGAAAGTAACCGGCCGGCGGATCATTGTGCCTCTTTGGCTTTGGCTGATAATTTTGTCTTCCGTGATGTGGATAGTGACACCTTCCCCTCGTCGTTGTTGTACTTGTTAAGGGGGGAAAGTGATAGACTTTAGTTTTTTTTTTTGTTTTCTTTTGCCGCTTATGGTGTTGGTTTATTGTAACAGCTTTTAAGTTTCCTTTAGTAATGCAAATGCACTATTCAGCTCTCTCTCTCCCTTTCTCTCCCTCCATCTTTCTCTCTTTCTCTCTATTGCTGCTCTACTGCCTCTCTCTTGCTTTCTTTTTCTCTCTCTCTCCCCTTCTCTCTCTCTATTACCACTCTCTCTCTACTACCACTCTCTTTATTGCCTCCCTCTTGATCTCTCTCTCCATCTCTCTTTCTCTATGTATCTCTCTCTCTCTTACTTTCTCCCTCTCTCTCTATTGCCTCTCTCTATTCTTTTTCTTTCTATCTATCTCTCTTTCTCTCTCTTTAATTCTCTCTCTCTCTCTCTTTCTCTCTCAATTTCTCTCTCTCTCTCTATCTCTCTATTGCCTAATTACTGCCTCTCTCTTGCTTTCTTGTACTCTCTCTCTTCCTCTCTCTCTATTACCACTCTCTCTCTATTGCCACTCTCTCTCTCTCTATTGCCTCCCTCTTGATCTCTTTCTCTCTCCATCTCCCTCTCTCTATTACCCTCTCTTGCTCTCTCTCTCTCTCTCTCTCTCTCTCTCTCTCTCTCTCTTTGTCTTTTACCACTCTCTTGCTCTGTTTCTCTCTCTCACTCTCTCTATTGCCTCTCTCTTGATCTCTCTCTATATAACCCTATCTTGCTCTTTCTCTATTGCCTCTCTCTCTCTCTCTCTTTATCTCTCTATCTCTCTCTATATTGCCTCTCTTTCTCACCATCTTTCACTCTTCCTCTCCCTCTCTCTCTAATTCCTCTCTCTCTCCCTCCCTCTCTATTCCCTCTCTCTTGATCTCTCTATCTCTCTCTATTGCCCTATCTTGCTCTCTCTCTCTCCCTCCCTCTCTCTCTCTCTATCTATCTATCTCTCTATCTCTATTTCCTCACTCATTCTCTCTCTCTATTGCCTCTCTACTACCTCTCTCTTGCTTTATTTTGCTCTCTCTCTCTCTCTCTATTACCACTCTCTCCCTCTTTCTCTATTGCCACTCTCACTCTATTGCCTCCTTGATCTCTCTCTCTCTATCTCTCTTTCTCTATGTATCTCTCTCTCTTGCTTTCTCCCTCTCTCTCTCTATTGCCTCTCTCTCTCTCTCTTTCTTTTCATTCTTTCTATCTCTCTCTCTCTCTCTTTCTCACTCTCTCTCTTTCTCTCTCGTTCTCTTTCTCTCTCTCCATCTTTCTCTCTCTCTCTCTCTATTGCCTCATTACTACCTCTCTCTTGCTTTCTTTTGCTCTCTCTCCCTCTCTTCCTCTCTCTCTCTCTATTACCACTCTTTCTCTATTGCCACTCTCTATATATTGCCTCTCAATGCCTCTCTCTCTCTATCTCTCTCTCTATGTATATATATAATTCCTCTCTCTCTATCTCTCTTCCTCTCTTTCCCTCTCTCTCTTTATCTATATATATATCTCACTCTATTTCCTCTCTCTCTATTGCCTCTCTCTTGATCTCTCTCTCTACTCCTGTCTCTCTCTCTGTATCTATCTCTTGCCTCCCTCTTGCTCTCTCTCTCTCTCTCTCTCTCTTCTCTCTCTCTCTCTTCTCTCTCTCTCTCTCTCTCTCTCTCTTTCCCTCTCTCTTTCTGTATTGCCTCTCTCTCTCTCTCTCTTTCTCTTTTTCTCTCTCTCTTTCTTTCCCTTTCTCTCCCTCCATCTTTCTCTCTCTCTCTCCCTATTGCTTCTCTACTGCCTCTCTCTAGCATTCTTTTGCTCTCTCTCCCTCTCCTCTCATTCTATCTCTCTCTCTCTCTCCCCTTCTCTAACTCTATTACCACTCTCTCTCTATTGCCACTCTCTCTCTCTATTGCCTCCCTCTTGAACTCTCTCTCCATCTCTCTTTCTCTATGTATCTCTCTCTCTTACTTTCTCCCTCTCTCTCTCTCTCTGTTTGTGCCTCTCTCTTTCTTTTTCTTTCTTTCTATCTCTCTCTCTCTCCCCCTCTCTCTCTCTCTTTAATTCTCTCTCTCTCTCTTTCTCTCTCGCTTTCTTTCTCTCTCTCTCTATTAAAGTAACGAGCGTCATTTACTCCCGTTTCTTTCTCTCTCTAGGCGTTTGTTTAGTGAGAGAAGCTCTGGGGATGGCGGGGGGCGACCGAAGGTCTCCCCCCCGCTCAAGCGGGGGTGGTGGTGACGGCACGGCTGGCGGCGAGGAGCGACGACGATCGGGAGTGGGATCTGGTGGTTCTAAGAAGCAAGGCGATCGTTCGGGAGCTGGATCTCCCAGCAAACCTGCGATGGCTAAGACGAGAGGGAAAGCTCGGGAAGCTACAAGATCTGGATCGGAAGGATCGGTGGAAGGTAGATGGGAAGTGAAACCGAGAAATATGAATCCCAAAGGGATTCTACAGATCGGGAAGAATGGATCGGACCAGAACAAAGCGGATGGAGCCAGAAGGGAGGATCCTCATCCGAGGGAGATGATGGAGCTGGAATCGAAATCGGGTGTGAGTATGAAGCTCAATCCGATGTACATTACGTCGGCCTCTTCCATGGAGGTTGAAGACACAGCTCTGACTGAAGATAGCGGTGAAGCCATGGAAGAAACATTTGACGTGAATGCTGCAATGCCGGGACAGAAATGTCGGATGGAGGTGAGTGAAGATGTTACTGATTGGAGTAATAAGCTGATCAATGGTGCTTCTGTTGAGGAAGGAATGGCGGTGACGGAAATGGAGGTAGCTGTACATGATGATGCAGGTGTGATCGGGGAAGGAAGCAGCTCCTCTGGTTTGAGCAAGCCAACTGAATGCACGTCAGATGCTTGTGGGAATGTGGATGTTGGTCCATCAAATGTAAACAGCGGGGAGAACCGTGGTAAGGGGGTGACTCCGAGAACGTACGTTGCGGCTAGTATGGGAAATCCATGGAAGAAGCCGGATCATGTCCCGATCCTGCATCCGGAAGACTTCAATGCTATCTCAGGAGATGGGATCTCCATTGATTTGAATTTGGACAGAGTTAGAGCCAACATGGAGATGCTTGACCGAGCAGTTGTGGGGATGA
>NW_021490145.1:46241-62930 GCF_001605985.2 Dendrobium catenatum | reverse complement strand
TATGTACAAAGTAATTTATAATTAATTAATAATTCAATAATTAATGAAATTATTATTATATATAGTTTACCAGGATATGGCATAAGTTCATACATTGTATTAATAATAATATCATAATATATGTCCCCATTATTACCATCATGTATCTTTCTTAGTAGAAATAACCAACAAGTATGTTAAACATTAACTTTTAGATAAATAAAACAATGTATCGTTGATAACATTTTGAATTTCAAATTACCCATGTGTAAATAAAACAATGATAACAGAACAAAACAAAATATTTTAAAACATGGGACAGAAAAAGAGACATTGGATTATGTGAAACTACTAACATTCATTCAAAGAGTCCAACTAAGCATCCTATATTCATCACAAGCCATGTAATAGTCAAGTAATATATATAATTAAAATAATATTTAATATATATATATATATATATATATATATATATATGCAAATAAAATTTTCAAACTCACTAGCAGCTTTTGCTTGCCCACTGCCCATTATAGTGAGTTACCAATTCCGTGATGTGTATATAGCAAGTAGGAACTTATTCGTTCTTATTGCTTTAAGCTGGTGCTTTTCATAGGTTTTAACCTAGATAAAAAGCTTAAACTCTAGTTTCTTAGCCTTGATGAGCTCTTCCATAAGGCTTCTAAATCACTAGCAGCTTTTGCTTGCCCACTGCCCATTATAGTGAGTTACCAATTCCGTGATGTGTATATAGCAAGTAGGAACTTATTCGTTCTTATTGCTTTAAGCTGGTGCTTTTCATAGGTTTTAACCTAGATAAAAAGCTTAAACTCTAGTTTCTTAGCCTTGATGAGCTCTTCCATAAGGCTTCTAAAATGGAGACACTCCTGTATTATAGTCATGGTCTTTACAAAGACACAATGCTTTGAAGTATCTAGGTTGCACATGGTTGGGCAGCTGAAGAATTCTAAATTTTGAATGGTGTTAACAAGCTTGATTATGGACACTCAACCACGTATAGGTGGGGTAAGTCGGTGGACGATCACACTTTCTTCATGTAAGGGGTGAATGGAAGAAGAGCCCAACCTAAATGCAGGTGATTTGTAATTCTTTGTAGTCTTTATTATAAAGGCAACAACAATCTCTAGGAAAATTTTATCTCTTATTTCTTTCCATCTCCTTGATGAGTTCTTTCTCTTTCACATCTTTTTATTGCTCTCTTATGGAAACAAATTCAGCAAGGTGAGTGGCTAAGGAGGACTCAACCACTCCATTGTACTCTTTAACGTTCACATGGTTACTAGCTAGCTCAAAAAGTTCGATTAGAGTCTTGGGTTGTGCAATACAAGAGCATATTTGAATGATGTGCTTTCAATCCTTAGTTCAGTTCCTCCAAGAAGACTTCAAGCTCTAGGTCCTTTACTTCAAGCATTTCTCTTAGTGACATCATTGTTAAGCTTTATTGCAAACTAGGAGCCTGTTCTTTTATTTTTTTTATGGTTGCAAATATTATTCGGTGATCATTTACTTATTTCTATTTTATACACTACATATTTCTTGTGTGTCACTAACTATTTTAGGTACAACATACACCTAGTAGAATTAATGAATTGAGACTCAAGATAGTGTAACATTGATGTTTAAGTTAGCTTGCATTTGATAAAGTCTATAATTTTCTATTTTATTGGTGTTACAAATCTGGACCTAAGCCCTGTGATTTTGATGATAATAAACATTATTGAATTCCTTATTATGCTATCTTCTAGTAACTACTATTATTGCATATATGCTTTTTCTTGTGCACTAACATTTCACATACATCGTACACTGTGCAAATTTGACCAACTCAAGATTGGATAAAATGGGGTCAAATATATAGAAGAGTCTATAATTTTGCCTTTTGTTATTTCTACATTTCTTAAGTCAATTACATATTTCGTGGAAAGCTTGGTGAACTTGCAAACACACAATCAAGGGAGAGAATTAATGACAAAATCAGAAGTTCAGTTTTTTGAACTAATCGTATTATTCGATCCATATCGTACCATATGATCAACTAGTCAAAAACTATTAAAATGGCTAATTATGATAATTAGTGTGAGGTAGAGTTGTAATCAGGAGACCATCGAGATTTTAGAGAGAGAGAGTCTAAGATTTTAGAGAGAGAAAATTCCGTATTTCAAATTTCTATTTAGCGGTTACATTCGTCTGCGCGAATGTCGGTAGACGATCCCCGGCATTCTGCCGGCGATTGTCCCAGAGAAGTTAATGAGTCTTCACTGATGAAGACTAAGACCAACAACATCGTCCGGCAAGGTTAGTATAAGGAATTCGGTAATAATTCTTTGTCATCGAATCATAATTTGGTTGCAGGAAATTCGATCATCCCTGAATCTGGCGTTGGATCTACAAGCCTTAATTATCTTAGTCGTTTACAATCACGTAACTCGATTCAACATGGAGCTCTGGTGATCAAAGAAAATTGAAATCCTATTCCAAAAACTATCAGTTTTGTGGAAGGTAAGGGCAAAGGAATCATTCAGCTGGAGGAAACATAGACCCCAAAAAATTTAAAATTATCTAAGTCTACCCATGATACTACCGCATCTTATTCTGGAATGAAGATATTCGTTAACCGATTTGTGAACTCAAATGCAATCCCTGGACCTCATCACAGAGTGATAAATGAGAGTACACAATGTCGTGTTAAAGAAAATCAACAGTCTGATATTTCAAATAATGTAGTAACGGGTGTAGATAAGATAATTGATGTTATGCCCAAACCTTTGGCATCAGGTGTAGTCAATCCGTGGAGCAATAAGGCTTACATTATGTTGGATTTCAAGGAAGAAGAAGTAATGATTTCTGAAGATGGGTGAGCAGTTAAATTAAACTGGGAAACAGAGGAGAAGAATTCTAAAATCCTTTGAAAATCTCTTGTTGTAAAATTTTTTGAAAAAGAACTACCTTCAAGCACAGTGGCATGGGAACTAAGGAAACAATGGAGACAATTTGGTCAATTCCACTTTACAACTTTGGGTAAAGGTTGGTACTAATGTTCTTTTTCGACGGAAGATATGTTGGAAGCTGTACACTCAGGAGGGCCTTGGTTTGTTAACGAACACATTATTGGGATGGAGAAATGGACCCCAAATTTAACCCATCATCTATGGAAGGCCTTACTTCTCCAATCTGGATCAGAATGCCTCACTGACCATTGAAATGTTGGGATGAGAAGAATGTGGCTTACATTGCTTCAAGAATTGGCAAACCAATTATGCTAGACGAAAACATGTTCCATTGGGGAATAAGAGAATTTGCTAGAGTTTGTGTAAGGGTCAAACTCGGTCATCAACTTCCTTTAGGAGTTCGGGTGGATAGCATGGGAGGAAGATTCTTTCAAAAAGTAGAGTATGAAAAAATTTCAAACTTTTGCTTTGTATGTGAAAGAATAGGCCACATAGAGAAGAATTGTAACAACTTGAATAAAAACCTTAAAGGCTTGGAGAAAGAAGAAGACAATTGCACAAAAATAGCTGACTTTTCAGATCCAAAAATTCAGAAAAATTCTACTTATGGGCCTTGGACTTTAGTTACCAATAAAAAGTCTAAATTCCCAAAACAAAATAACAATTTGAATACACAAAACTCTTTCAAGTATGTGAAGAAAAAGTTGATTCCAGATACTAATGAAATGGCTTTTATGGATCCAAAATTAGTTGGCTTAGGGAATGATCTCCCTGGGAGGCCAGCTCATTCTAATTCCATTCATATATGTGATGAAGACAATGTGGAGAATAGTTCTGGGAGGCTAGATCATTCTAATTCCATCCAAATTGAAGGCGAAAACAATGTGAAGATAGGTTCTGAGGAACCAGGAATTCTTTTTAATCCTACATTGGAGCAGAACTTAGTAATGGTGAACAGTTCTACATTATCAGAACCTAATCTTGGTTCAAATGATTCTTCTAATGGGAAGGGTTTCTTGCAAACTCAGATAGATCCTGTAGGATTATCTACGAACTCAAGTACTCCATATCAAAACACAGAGATCAAAATGCAAAATTTCATTCCAAGTATAGAAGAGATTCCAGCTCTAGTATGTTCTGACAAAATCATTCTAAGGGATAATAATCAAATAGAATTTCGTAATTCTGGAGATGCAGAATCAAACTTTGATATTAACACAGGGGATTCTGCTATTGTAGCTGATATTAGACAGCCTGAAGGGAATCTGGAGGTTGAGCAGGACAAAAATTTCCATATTGTTCATAATAATAAATTTTTTCTGCTTAATGACGTATTTGAAGAAGGGGTTGTTGAAGAAATGCAAACAAATCAAATGGTGAAGGATTTGGAAGAAGGTGAAATTCTTGTTAATAAGGATGTATGTTAAGGTAACTCAGAAACAGATCCTATTCAAGGTAATATTGAATGCAAATCTGTGACTGATACTATTAAATCCAGTTCCAAGGGAAGTCTTCAATCTCAGAAAATCAAATTAGCTAAGGAAATGAAATTTCTGGGACCTCTTAGCTCGTCTTCAAGAATGACTAGAAACAGTTCTATTAAGACTAAGGGTGGGGGAATCTCCCCATTCAAGTCAAAATGAATTCCATTAGCTTTTGGAATTGTATGGGGGCTAATAAAAAGGAAACCTCCTTTTATTTGAAAGATTTTATAAAGGGATGGAATGTTTTTTTCATTGACATTGTTGAGACAAAGTTAACTACTCTTTCTAATGAAGACTTTGTAAATATGATGGGAAATGATTGGAAATTCATTCTTCATCCTTCTAGAGGGAACTCTGGAGGAATCATGATAATCTGGAACATTAAAATGGCTGAATTTACATTAATTGAATCATCAGATCAATGTATTCTTGGTGAACTGGAAATTCTCAATAAAGGAAGATGGAAATTGGCTACTGTATACGGAAGAAGAGACGTTCTAGGCAGAAGAGAGTTATGGAGAATTTTGGACAAAGCAGCTGATCTAGAAACCCCCTTTATAATAGGTGGTGACTTCAATTGTATTCTATCTCAAGATGATAAAAAGGGAGGGAAAAATTTTTCATTCTCGAGAGGACCCTTGGAAATGAAATCCTTTATGAATAAGAATGACTTACATGATGTAAGTATTCTTGGATCTAAATATACATGGTGTAATAATAAGAGTGGTAGTGCAAGGATACTTGAAAGACTTGATAGATGCATTCTTAATTCAAAAGCTCTAGATCTGTGCAAGCATGCCTCAATAAGACATCTGAATAGAATCGCTTCAGACCACTGCCCCATAATTTTGAAGCTTTTTGAACTTCCTCATTCGGGCAGTAGGATTCGAAGATTTGAAGATGTATGGATTTCTTATAAAGCAGCAGCTACAATTGTTAAAAATTCCTGGGCTAAACCAGTGAGGGGTAATGACATGGAAGCTCTAAACAAAAGGATAAGAAGAGTTTTAAAAGCTTTATTTTTTTGGAGTAAAGCCAAACATCAAAAGCTTGAAGAATTGAAGAAGAAACTGAAGAATGAGATTGAAGAATTACAATTAGAGGAGGCTTCGGAGCAACAGTTTCCAATCAGCAAAGGTTTTATCCTTAGAAACAAAATTTCTGAATTTAATTCTACTCTTGCTAGATTAAATACTTGGTGGAAACAAAGGGACAAAGCTAAATGGTTCAAAGATGGTGATTTAAACTCTTCATTCTTCCATGCTTATGCTAATGGAAGGAGGAATTACAACATTATTAGGCAGCTGAAAAATGAAGATGGAGACTTAATTGAGGATCCTGACAGCATTAGGGAATGTTTTGCTCTATTTTTTAAAGAAAAATGGAAGCGAAGGGATTGCAGATTAGCCAATTGGCCAGATATCATTTATAGTCTAAACCAGGAAGTTCGAAAAGTTCTGGAATCAGACTTTACTCAAGGTGAACTAGAGGTGGTAATAAAAGTGCTCGGTAGCAACATTGCACCTGGAATGGATGGGATCACCTATTCTTTCTTTAAAGCCTATTGGGATATTATAAAAAAATGATGTATGGAAGGCAATTCTTCTTTGCTTCATATCTGGTAAAATGTCTTCTTCATGGAAGGAAACTTTGGTAATTCTCATCCCTAAAAACAACAACCCTCTTTCTCCTTCCAATTTCAGGCCTATAAGTCTTTGTATGTCCATATACAAGTTAGTTGCTAAAATCCTTTTAAATAGATTTATGAAAGTCATTCATGCACTAATATCAGAAGAACAGATAGCTTTCATCAAAGGAAGAGCCATTTCTGATCATGTTCTCCTTGCTCAAGAATTTTTTCATAAATTTAGATTTTCTAAATCTAAAAGAGGTATGGTGGCTGCAAAACTAGATATGGAACAAGCATACGACAATATGGCTTGGGATACTCTCAAACAGATATTGGAATTATTTGGATTTCCTATTAAATTCTCTAATTTGTTAATGGATTGAATCACTAATCCTATCTTCATGATTCAAGTGAATGGTGTAATCTTAGATAGAATTGTTGGGAAAAGTGGCTTTAGACAAGGATGCCCTTTATCCCCATATCTCTTCATTCTATGCTCTCAATTACTTTCCAATGCCTTTAAATTCAAAGGAAATAATTTGGGTTTAAAGATTGCTCCCATGGATCCAAGAATATCTCACTTACTATACGCTGATGACATATTAATTTTCTCTAACACTAAAGAAGAAAATATCAAGAAGATTAAGAAGATAATTGAGAACTACTGTTGCTAGACAGGGCAAATCATCAACAATAACAAATCTTCATTAATATTCAGCAGAAATACTTGCAGGAGGAAGGAAAGGATTTCTATGCTATAGGGAATCAAAGAAGCAAAGGATTTCTGTTATCTGGGGATCAAATTAACTCAAAGAAGGCTGTCAGCAACAGACTTTTCGCATATCCTGGAGAAAACAGCCAACAAAATGAGCGTATGGGGTAAGAAATTCATTTCCACTGCAGGTAGAATTACCCTCATCAAGTCAGTTATTCAAGCATTACATGTCTATTACTCTACTTTATCTTTGGTACCAATATTGGTACTCAAAAAACTGGACAAAATTTGTAGAGACTTCCTTTGGAATAAAGGTGATGGGAAAAATGGATTACACTATGTAGCTTGGAAAGATATATGCAAGCCAATAAAACTTGGAGGTATAGGCATACAATCTGCAGTTGAATCAGTGGAACCTCTAAGAGCTAAATTGGTTTGGAAATTCTATAATGAACCCAACTCTTTACTCTCCAGATCCATATATGCAAAATATGGTAACAAATTCTTTCATACGGTGAGAAGTCAAAAACCATCTCCTACTTGGAAACTGTATCTTAGTGGAGCAAATGCTTTAAAACATATAGTGAGATGGAATATTAAAGATGGAGTATCTATAAATATCATGAAGGATATTTGGTTATTTGATAGAAAATTGGAATGTGGCAAACTTTTATTTCTATTGATATAGATAACATTTCCAATCTATCTAACTTCATCATGGAAGGAACATGGAATGTTGAAGAGCTTAGAAAATATTTTGGGATTGATTTAGTCAATCTAATTTGTAACCTAAAAATTGAAAATGAAGTTCTTGAAGATAAATTGGAACTACTAAATTCTCATTCAGGTTATACAATATCTGCATTGGTCAAAAATGCTAAATCTGAGAAAATGGAGATTGACTTACATTGGATTAATGGATGGAGCTGCCTAAAGAAGCTTAAATTAAATCCACGGGTACATCACTTTTGGTGGAGACTACAAAAAATGCTCTACCAACCAGGGACTTCTTGACACAAGAAACTGGTTGATGGCAACCTTTGTCCTAGGGGGTGTCATTTAGTAGAAGATGCCAATCACATAGCAGCAAACTGTTTCAAATTAAAATTTGCTATAAAAAAAGGCCTAATAGTTGAGGATATGAGATACCTTCTCTCCTGGATTTGAATGATGTTCTTTCTTTTTTGAAAGACCAGAGTTTTAATAACTCTTTTATAAAAAATCTATATTGCTCTTTAATCTTTACATCCTGGAAGAGTAGGAATGCTCTTATTCATGAAGGTAAAGAAATGGATGATGGATTTATTGTGACTAATGCAATTACTTATGCATCTACTTCATTCTCTTATATACATTCGGACCACTGGAATGCCAACCAGCACATGCTGACTCCTTCTTCTTGGCATCCCCCTCCACCCGGATGGATCAAAATAAACATAGATGCATCTCTACATTGCTCATACAAAGCTGGAATAGGTGGAATCTTGAGAGATCATAAAGGCAGGATGCTTTCCTACGGATTCTCACTAGTTCATTGGGATACTGGAAAACTAGAATGGTTGGCTGTTCAGTCAATTGGCAACATCATTGAAGATTGGAAACTCAAATCTAAAGTCATAATTGTGGAAGGAGACAACTACAATGTTATGAAACATTTTAAAAATTTATCTAATCTGGACAAACGGCGATTGGATAAATCTTCTAAAGAAGACTTGGACTTCCACAACAACTTTGAGGTAATTTTATTCAAGTATGTTAGTAGAAATTGTAATAAGTTAGCACATTGGTGTGCTAACCATGCTTTAAGTAGCAACTTTACTTGGGATACTCTAGAAGTTAATAAGGTTCCTCCTACCTTTTTTTCTTTGTTAAAGGAGGAAAGTGATAGACCCTCTATCACTTAGTTTCTTGTTCATTTTTTTTAATGCAAATTATGCAGTTTCTCAAAAAAAAAAAAAAAAAGATAATTAGTGTGAGGGGTTCACATAATTGCTCCAAAGCAAGTGTTTTGCCTTGTTCTTCCAAGTGTCTATCTAGGTTTCTTAGGTGCCTCTAAAAAAAGCTCTTTAGCTCAAGGATATGGTTCTCGTCCATCACTAGGAGGGTGAGAAAGGAGTTTATGGTTGACTTCCATCACCTAGAGGGTAAGAAAGAAGTTCGTAGTTCTCTGCCATCACCAAGAGGGTGAGAAAGGAGTTCTTGATTCTCTGTCATTACCAAAAGAGTGAGAAATGAGTTTGAGGTTCTCTACCTTCTCTATGAGGGAGAAAAAGATTGAAGGTTCGCTATCATCACTAGGAGGGTGACAAAGCTTTCGGTTCTCCCTCGCACAGGGTTGGTGGAAGTGAGTTGTTCAAGGGCTTCTCTATTTTCCTGTGGGGGCAAAAGGAAAGACATGATAGTTATAGTGTAATACCTAGAGTAGAGGACTCTGTGGAGTAGATTTAGGTCATTGTTTGACCAAACCAATAAAATCTCTGATGTGTTTGTTCTGATTTTCTACTTTTGTATTTTAATTTTTTTTTACTTTATTTCTAGGATGACAGCTTGGTGAAAATTTCTATAAATTATAGTATAGACCTCTTAGAATTTATAACTAAACTTAGTTTACTTTAGTTTGGCCACTAAGATAAGCTGGCATAGGATGTAAAATTCAGGTGTGTTGCCAAATCAGTCAAACTAAAGCCATAATAAATTTGGACTAGTCATATTTGTTTTAGATAAATATATTTGAATCTACAAAGACCAAATTCATCTGTCAACCCTTGCTTTGTGCGATAGGGCTATTCTAGCCTTTGAGTTAGAGACCCACCCTCCTGGACATTCTTTACCAGAGATAAATTTAGGCAATTTTAAAAAATGAAATGATTTTTTTTAACATTAATCAAAGTTAATGTAGTTATATATTTAACACCCAAATTTTTTTTTTGAACCACTAACTTCCTATATTGGAATTATTGTTATCAAAGAAATGAAAATTTGATGAAATATTGGGAAAAAGGTTAGTAGTATATTTTGTGCATTATAATGTCCTCAGTTAGGGAATCTACATTCCTTGTAGCATAATGTTAGTCACTCATATGACGAGGTAGAGCAATGTATTTTTCTTTCCAAGAAGTTAAGATCATATTTGATGATATAAATCAAGAAGGCCTACTATAATATTGTCATGCCAATTCAACAGATAAAACTCCATGTTATGATGAAACACACATGAAAGAGAACATAGTCATACAAACAATTTAGAGACGAGAGAAAAAGTATTATCCCATTGAGATTGAAATCACTAAATACTAAAAGTAGATTGATCCTATTATTATTCTAAAGGTCGAAAATAGGTTGAGGTCTTGGAGAAAAATTAAGAAACTAATAAATAAACAAAATTTATAGAGGATTGTAGATTAGAGGTTCAAGTTCCAAGGGTTAGATTTTATTCAAAATAGTCCTTTTGGTTAATGTTTCAACACAAATTTCTTAATTTTATTATAAACAAGTCTTACACCAACCCTAATGTTCTCTTAAAAACCTAGCGCTTGTGAACATTTCAATAAAATTTATCTCTATTATTTGGGTAAATTCAATACAACAAGTCCTACAACACTAATATAAAGATAACGGATAAGATCACAAATCAATGTAGTACATCAACATTTGGATCATTTATCATGCACAAAATTCCATGCAAGATCATACCCATAATATATTTAAAATCATAAGATAATTATTATAAAGCTTAATTTAAGGGCCCTTAATGTGTATGTGGGCAAAAGCGACAAAACTAGTCTAAGAAAGAAAAACGTGCAAAAATTGTTTGATTTTAGAACTCCTCTACTAGCTATATTTAGGAAATCCAAATTTTTATGCATTTGGAAACTTTGCATTTTTTATCTTATTTTTATTCACATTGTAATATGAGAATTCATCAATCTATATAATAGTATTTTATTGGCTCCAATGGCTTTCCAAAGTTGTCTATGCTTGAAAAAGGCTTAAAAATATAATCTTATTTTTAACTTCTAGATTGATAAATAAAATTTACTTTTTATTTTGCATATATTTTTTTAGAAAGGATTGGTAGTTTATGTACTCTCCATTGAAGCTTGGTGGTTGATTATTTAAGGCTTTGGTGAGTTCTAAGTTATATCTCCTCACCCTTATTCCTAACAAATTATTATCTCCATGACATACAATTAATCCTAGCTTCCCATAACCCTAAAAATACTTCCAAACTCATTAAAACTCTCTAAAATATCACCTCACATCAATATTAAAAGTTTAAGGCTATATGTCCCCAATGAAACTAAAATATATTACCTAAAGCACAATATAAAGAGATTATTTTTTACTATAAGTAGCAAAATTAGAAAAGATCACAACTTATTAACAATTGATCCAACCTATCAAACATTCCACAACATTGATGTATAATTCCTCTCTGCTTTCCTCTTAGAGAAAATGTGGTTAAAAATCTAAAAGATTTTATAACAAAATTTATCCAAATTGTTAATACTCGTCTCAAACCATGTAAATAAACCTTCCACCACAATCCAAAGGGGACATTAACAAAATTTCAACCTTTATCATAAAGATCTTACAAACCTTAGATCACATTGGTATCATAGCTAAGGGTTCTAAAAAATTCAAGGTCATATAGTACGAATGCACACATCACCCAAGGCTAAAATTGAATATTTTTGCAACAAGAATTGTAAGACTAAAAACAATTTGAGGTGTTTTGAAAATGAGCTTTCTTTTTTCTTCAAGAAAACTTGTTATTTTTATCATAATATTTAAATTTTCTTATTTGATAGTTTATTAAAAATATATAAAAATATATTTATTTAGTATTTAAATAAGAATTTTCTTTTATCTAAATTAATATTATCACTAAAAGACTTAATCTATTCATTGATTGGACCTACCATCTCCTTTTTTTTTTAGATTTTTTTTAAAGAAAGGGTGTGCTCCACAAACAAAATCCATACCTTGAAGTGGATTAAAATAAGATAGCTAAAAAATATATTTCTATGATCACTATTTATACTTTATAAGTTTAAGCTTTTTTTTGCATTAATTACGTTTTGAAAGGATTTCTTACTTCATAAAATTCATAAATACAAAATATGTTCTTTCTTTTTACAATATTTAGAATATAATGTTCTAAACAATGTGTTTTAAGGCTAAATAGAATTTATCAAAAATATCTAAACTATTTAAGTAGTGG
Source organism: Dendrobium catenatum (assembly GCF_001605985.2). Taxonomy (NCBI): domain Eukaryota; kingdom Viridiplantae; phylum Streptophyta; class Magnoliopsida; order Asparagales; family Orchidaceae; genus Dendrobium; species Dendrobium catenatum. Next base: position 50,932 of record NW_021490145.1, on the reverse strand, counting down.
TTGGGATATAAATAGTCATATACCCAAGGTTTAATTTCATTTTGACTACATACATATATTCTCTCTATTACTCACTCACACAAATACACACACACACACAGACAAACACACACACACATATACATACACAAACGAACACATGAACATGTCTCCTAAAGTTGGCATTTAAGATTAATTTAAATAATTCCAAAATAATGTGAATAACTTCTATCAAATCTCTGAAAGAAAATAAGATGATTCTTCTTGCAAGGGTTCAATGAGCAAGGGCAAAGAACCTTGGGATCCATGGTTTTACCTCTAAGCTTTGGAGAGCTACACACAGAGGCAAGATTCCACATAATTAATTCCAATACATCATACAAAGCACTTGTCGGAAGACCATGGCTCCACGAGTATGGTATAGTACCTTCAATACTTCATCAATGTATGAAGTACAATCAAATCATTTAAAATCTCTCTTTCTTTTCGAATTGTATACTTTAGAAACAAGAAACAGAATTGTATACTTTGAGAATCGAGATTGGGTGGGTGTTCAGTCGAGCTATCGCCTCTGATCTTTCTCTTGTTTTTGGGGCCAATCACAATCCTTCGAAGCCTGCATTCAAGTTCCATCTGCTGATCTATCTGACCGCTTTGATCAGAGGACCCTTCTACCCGCTGTCTACCCGGAGATGAAATGCCATCACCTGCCCAGTTCAATTATAAAACTTTTATATGCTTCAAAATATATTTCAAATGTATCAAGATCAATTATAAAACTTTAATGTTAAGTTCCAATTTACCCCTGAGCTTGAACCTAAGGATGATTAGTTGAGAATACTTTTAGTACATGAAATTGACCTAAATAAGACTTTAAGATTCCTAATGATCCTTTCACAAAAATAAAATCTTAAACCCTAATTTTTAATTAAATGAATGATTCCAAGAAATTTCTACACTAGTTAGCCGAAATATAATATTTTTATAAGTTGCATAACATAAATAAATTTTAGCAAATAAATCTTGCCAAAATGAAACTTATTGGGCATGTTAAAATCTGCTAGACCAACTTCCTAATTAAATAGTTTGGAATGATAAAAATAATGGACATGTCTTGAGATGAAAGAACTTTTAAAATACATATATTGTCCTATATTACATGACAAAAATCTATATAACTAGCTGCTAACCTTATATATATATATATATATATATATATATATATATTTGTAACTGGCTATATAAATACCTACAAGTCCCTTCTTGCAGAGATAAATTACACATAGCCTCAATAATGACTTTCTAATAAGTTTTTAATTAGAATCTTAGATGAAATTAGGAATTTAGTGGAATTGCTATATCCCTAGACCTTGTAGGATGCTTTCCCCTTGCTCTATTGATTGGGAAGCATGAGAAATAGAACTTTACAAAGCTTAAGAACCTATCCTATTCAGCATCCATATTCATATTTACTAGTCCATCTATCTTAATTTTTGCTATATAAATATTAACAAGTATCCACCATTCCAAAACAATCCCTAAAGCCAACCATAAGACCACCAATGATATTATTTATTTAAATATCATAAATAGGGTCATATGCAGGATAATGCATTATAATGATTTTATTTTAAGAAGAAATTGAGTATATTGAAATTTAAAATTATGATAAATTTTTGGCTAATGAACCTCTTTTAGAAAATAAAGATGGTTTGGATAAAAAACTCGTGGTTGTTATAAAATGATTTTTAGTAGCTAAACTAAATTTGAAAGATTGGTGTTAATGTACTCCATTTTAAAATATTGCCATTTGTATTGAGATGTAAAGTTGTTGTTGATTGTGGGAGTGCATTGAAAGTTATCTCCAATTGTATTTTATTTAAACTAACTTAAAACATCAACCTCACCCTTAGTCATTTCATGTTAGTTTGGTTAATAATACCTCTAGTTATGACTTCTAGATACTTAGTTCTAAATAAGATCAATACTTATGGGATTCAAAACTCATATAATGTTCTTCCAATGAATATAACCAATATCAAGTGGTGAAGACTCTTCCTTTATAAAAGAGTTGTGGTTCACTATAGTTGAAAAAATACAGATACATCTAAAGTCAATAATAAGATCATTAAGCTTCTCCCTACAAACAATAGGTGAACAAGCACTACAAAAAATAATGGCTATTAGGGCACCTTAAAGTGCACTAATTTGTATCTATGAGGTCACATGATGTATTGACCCATCAAATAATGGTGTCATTTAGGTGGCCATTGTGATAGGAGAATGGGCAACTTTAAGTTCCATTAAAACTAAATTTTCATGGCATATAAATTTGATGGAATTGTCTCTAAATGACACCTATAAGGTGTCCTAATAGACAAGCTTTTCTAACATCTAAATGTAATGAAAATTGTGAATAAATAAGACAAATATTAGGTGTCATAATAGATTAACTCTTTTAATGCATTTATTTGATGAACATGTTTAATAATAAGACACATTTAAACTACACTAAGAAATATGATTTCCTAACACTTCAATTTAATGAAATAATTTTAATAAAATCACACTTTATCCAATTCAAATTACATTTATTTATCAATTAATTATGATGACTCATAATATTTCAATTGCAAATAATTAATTTCACTTAAAATTTCTAAAAATCTCACATATGAGAGCTTCCATAAGCTATTTTTCTTCAAATAAAAAATTTATTTCATAAATCAAAAGTTATATGAATTTTTTACCTTAAAAAAATGATAACTTCAAGCTTCACATATGTACATAATCAATCTATTACAATAAATGTCTTCACAAAACATTACACAAAAATCCAAAAAGTGGCCCTTATCAGAGGGCAATTTATTTGTGCAATAACAACTAGGTTTTGAGATATGTGTTTCCACACTTCATTGGCATCCACTCCAGCTTCCAGCCGAAATATGGGCTCTGAAAATTCATCCCCGGCCTCCACCCGCTTTGCTTTTTCTTCGGGGGAGTTTTAACAGATTAAGTTCCCGGATAAATTTTGGGAAGGCTAATGGGTTTATAAATAAGTCACTACCCGGAGATTTTGCTCTCATTTTGTGAAGACTTTATGATCTGAGTTTTGGTTTTGTATAAAAGCAAGCCCTTGTAGTTAATTACCCCTCAAGATAATAAGATAGAACTTTTGATTAAGGCTAGATGTCAATCAGATATATTATATCCATAGAAACTTATTATCAGGTGTATAGTAGCAACATGGTCGTGAGAATTTGATAATTTAAAAATTTGATATTTAAAAGTAAAAATTTTACCACCTTGTACTTAAAGCGGATGGTGGGGGAATGAATGATTGGCCCAATCAAGATCCCATGGTTTCGTCATCCTGGTCGTCATGGTCCCTAGTCTACTTAGTCAGAGGAGGTAGTAAACCCAACTTGATAGAAAGATCCTTGTCGGTAGCCATGGGTTAATTCGTCCAAGGGGACCTTGTAGACTTAGAGTGAATATTTGTCTAAGGGGATAATTTTAAATCCACCTTAGCTAATAGAGGGCTTTATGCCCTATCAATTATATTATATTGATTCATATCTCAAGGATTTAATGCCACTAAGGAACATATTGGCTCTAGACATAACTGCTATCTCATTGTTCCATTTGGGGGCAAAACCACTCGGTTTAGAGGGACCAGGGTTATAACCATTTATCCTATGGTTCTATTTGGTGGCAAAACCTTCGATCAGAGGACACGTATCACGTCCCTACTGGTAGGAGATTATTTGAGAATGTATCCTAATGATATTTTTGATTAGGCATTTAACTCTGTGTGAGCTAAAGTTATATTCAAGCTTGTCCATATTGGCAAACTTTTGTTGAGGGTGGACAAGTGATTTAATGGATGGATTTCAGCTTTAAATATTTTTGACTTTGGATGATTTTTAAAATTTTGGAGCTTTGAATTTTGTGGGTATTTGAGTGGAGCTTAGGAGACATTTGAATATTCGAAAGTAATCTCTTTGATTGAGATTTTTATTCAACATGGTCATCATCGAGGTGTTTGGTGTCATTTTCATTTGAAAATATTTATATTTTTGAAAAAACCTTGTTTACTCTATCGAGTTGTCGACAGAAGATCGGGTTTCATAGGCTTTATATTTTGTGACTGAATTTTCATTGTTATAGGCCTTGGAAGGCCTAATATAAATGTATTAAAACAAATTTATTGGTCCCCATAATTGTCAGATGATACTGTTAAGAGAGTTGCTATTTACATGTTTTATATTCTTGTAACTTGTATAGTTTTGATGATTTCAAATATTATTATTTTATGTATAGTTATTGTTAGGAAAGTTGCTATTTGCATGTTTTACATTCTTGCAACTTGTATTATTTTGATGATTTCAAATATTATTGTTTTATGTGTAGTTATCTCCTAACACTTTTTGGAAGATTTGTTTTTGCTCTTGTGTGTACTAATATTTCAGGAAAATCAAACTCCAGACTATGAAGACTTCAAATCAAATTCAGCATGAGATACTTTGTGAAATTGAAGCTTGTACTTTTTATTTGAATTAAATTTGAGAGGGAGTGATTGTAATTGAGTGAATAAATTTACACAAACTTAAAGGAGATCTTGAAAAAGTTTTTATACTGATCGTACGGGACGAACATTGTTCGTACAAGACGAACATTGTTCATACAGGACGATCAGATCAGTTATCTCC
>NW_021490145.1:38032-43021 GCF_001605985.2 Dendrobium catenatum | reverse complement strand
AGATCGTTTAAGTAAAATTGTCTAGGACGATCCAGGATCGTACGGGACGATCCACTGCGTACAGAATTGGAAATTTGCAGTTTTTTGGATGGTTTTTCTTCTCCTTTCTATATAAGGAGTCCTAGAAACTATTACAAATGCCTTTGGAGTTGTTTTCTCTTGAGAGGGATCATTGAGAGGGAGAAGATCCTTGGAGGGGATTTCAAGGGAGTGTGGAGGGGATATTCACACGGTTGCTCCGGCGAAGGCTCTCAAGTGAAGTTCAACAACATCGGTCCGGTTCTCTGCCGACACTTGGAGAAGTGTAAAAGGACGACAAAGTGTGTCTTTGCAGTCATTGTGTCTTTGTTCTTGTGGAGAAAACTTGAAGAGAGAACTTGAAAGGGAGAGAGGAAAGGGTGGAGTTTGAGAGGGAGAAGATCCTTGGAGGGGATTTCAAGGGAGTGTGGAGGGGATATTCACACGGTTGCTCCGGCGAAGGCTCTCAAGTGAAGTTCAACAACATCGGTCCGGTTCTCTGCCGCCACTTGGAGAAGTGTAAAAGGACGACAAAGTGTATCTTTGACAGTCATTGTGTCTTCGTTCTTGTGGAGAAAACTTGAAGAGAGAACTTGAAAGGGAGAGAGGAAAGGGTGGAGTTTGAGAGGGAGAAGATCCTTGAAGGGGATTTCAAGGGAGTGTGAAGGGGATATTCACACAGTTGCTCCGGCGAACTTGCACCTCATTACCATCGGATTCAAGGGTCGTCTTGAGGGAAGTTTTGGCAAGAAGAAGATCTCTTTGGTGTTAAAGAACCCGGCTACTCCGCCGCACCGGGGAAGGTGAAAGTGATTTTGTACAGGCTTCTCCGCCTTGCTGTGGGAGCAAAAGGAGAGTCACTTTGTGGTATTAGTGTAATACTCAGAGGGTGCCTCTGGGGAGTGGATTAGGTCAAGGTTTGACCGAACCACTATAAATCTGGTGTGTTCTTTCTTATTTTTTATTCTGTATTTAATTTCATTGCAAGTTGTTTACTCTGGTTGAAAAGTTTATTTTAAACTTTAATTTTAACTTGCATCAATAATTCAAAAGGTTTTCTAAAATTCCAAGAGTTGAAGTTACATTTTTTAAATTGCCAATTCACCCCCCCTCTTGGTTATCCTTGGGACATTCACTTAGGCTTAACATCCTAATTACTAGACCCATCAGTTATCTCCTAACATTTTTTGGAAGAGTTGTTTTTGCTCTTGTGTGTACTAATATTTCAGAAAAATTAAACTCCAGACTACAAAGACTTCAAATCAAATTCAGCATGAGATTCTTTGTGCATTTAAAACTTGTATTTTTCTTTGAATTAAATTTGAGAGGGAGTGATTGTAATTGAGTGAATACATATACACACTTTAGGAGATCTTGAGTAATTTGTACGGATCGTACAAGACGAACATAGTTCGTACGGGACGATCAAGTTAGTTATCTCCTCGTAAGAGCAATGGAACGAACAGAAATTGAAGAAATTTTTTCTAAGTCCTGATCGTCCAGGACGAAGTGTACTCATCCCAGGATGAAATATTCTCTAAAAAATTTTTGTTCAAGAATGAAGTGTTTTCGTTCGAAGACGAGTTGCTCTCTAGAGTACTATCTTCTAGGACGAAGTGTATTCGTCCTGGGATGATTTGCTCTCTGTAAAATTTTCGTTCGGACGAACCTTAAATTCATCCCAGGATGAAGTGAACCGACTCTAAAAAATTAAGTGTCATTTTGCAATTTTTGGGAACCGACCTATAGAATATCTGTTCGTACCAGATGAACCTAGTTCATACGGGACGATGTGTGTGTACGAAGTCATTTCGTACCCATATACATTAGGTTCGTTTCCAATGCATTTAAGTAAAAATGTCCAGGATGATCCATGATCGTACGGGACGATCCAATTTGTATTGACTTGAAAATATGCAGTTTTTGGACGGTTTCTTGTGTCTTTCCTATAAATAGTCCAAACTAAACTGCCACATAATCTTTTTGCCTACTGATCTTCGTGCCTATTGAAAGAAGAGTCAAGGAGAGAGTGTGAGAGAGTGTTTAAAGGAAATTTCTTGCCATTGGAGCATAAAGGTTTCACTTGGTACTCAAAGGTAAGGGTCTTTACTCTTGGTTTGTGATTACTTCACTCTTTTCTCTCTTCATTCTAGAATTCTTGTGAGAAGATCTGCAAAGAAGATCTGGTTCTCCGGCGACACTTGGAGAGTGTGAACAGCCGAAGGGTTCTCTGCCCACACTTGAATAGTGTGAATAGCCGAAGGGTTCTCTGCCTACACCGGAAGAGTATAAAAGGACAACAGTTCCTGCCAACACTGGGGATAGTTTAAAAGGATGAAAGTTCTCTGCCAACACCAAGGATAGTGTAAAAGGACGACAATTCTCTGCCGTACCGGGTAATGGTGGAAAGAGTGTTTGTAAAGGCTTCTCCACCTTGCTGTGGGTACAAAAGGAGAGTCACTATTGGTATTAGTGCAATACTTGGAGGGTGCCTCTTGGGAGTGGATGTAGGTCTGGTTTTGACCGAACTACTATAAACCTCGTGTCTTTATTTTTTCACTGCCTTTTTTATTTTTGTGTTTTTACTTTTAAAACTCTGGTTGAAAAATAATTTCTACAAAACTCATTAAAGTTTATTTTTTGGATTAAAAATTAAAAAAAGAGAGATTAATTTTTAATTACCAATTCACCCCCCCCTATTGGTTAGCCGCTGGGACATAAGCTTAGATTTAACAACCTAATTCATAGTGAACGAGTTTCAACAAGTGGTATCAGAGCTTTGTTTCAAAACCATAAGTTTAGACTACTTTTTGATTAACGTAGATGGCTACATTTGGAAACCAAAATACACCCGAGGGTTACTCTATAACTAGACCTCTACTGTTTGACAATATACCTTTTGATTTTTGGAAAACACGCATATATATATATTTTTGCAGTCACTTGATTATCGTATGTGGAACTTAGTTCAGGAAGGGTATATAAATCCAACTAGATTAGTTGATGGAGTTAGAGTTGAAACACCTTTTGCTGACTGGACAGTTGAAGAATGTGACTTAGCAAACTAAATGCCAAATGCTTGAATAGTTTCTTTTGTGCTTTAAAATCAGAAGACTACATGCAGGTTTTCACTTACAAAAGTGAAAAGGACATATGTGATAGACTTTGTATAACTTATGAGGGGACTAATGAGGTTAAGCAATTTAGACTTAATATCTTGTTGCATGATTATGAACTGTTTCGTATGAAACCAAATGAATCCATTTCTGATATATAAACAAGATTCACACAAATAGTCACCTCTTTGCATACACTGGGTAGGGAACTAACGAACGCTGAAATGGTTAATAAGATTCTTCATTGTTAGCCTACCACTTATGATGCTAAAATTACTATAATTACAGAGTCTAAAGATCAAAATATTTACTCTATTGACATTCTTTTTGGTTCGCTAATTGCTTACGAATAAGAAGTTAGCCAAAGAAAGATTGATGCAGGTGAACCACGAATGGAGAAAAATATAGCACTAAATGTGGAAGAGTCTGAGAGTGAACACTCACAACCTAAGGATGAAGACGACATCACATTGATGACTAGACAATTCATAAGCTTTCCGAAGAGGAAAAGAAGAGACGCCAGCATTGGAATAGAGGTAAATTTAATAAAAATACTAAGGTTTCAAATGAAGTGATTTGGTATGAGTGCAGGAAACTTGGTCATATCTAGACTGATTGCCCAAAACTCAAAGCTACTCCTAGCAAGGAGAAGGTAGAGGAGAAACAAATTGTAAAGAAGAGAAAGAAGAAGTTTCAAAGAGCCTTCTGGGTGGACTCAGCTTCAGATTCATCAAAGAATAAGAAGGAAGAAGAAGTTACTAATCTGTGCTTAATGGCCGATAGTCTTGATCAGACAGATCAAGAAGAGGGTCGCTCTCACACAAGATCTTGTGAGAGCATATGGTACCTGGATGGCGAATGTTCAAAATATATGATTGGAGATACTGCATAATTCATATCGCTGGAAGCCAGGAGTTGAGGCAAGGTTACACTTGGAGATAACACCACAAGGAAAGTGGTTGGATTAGGTATGATTAAAAATCTTAATAAATTTTTCATTGAGAATGTGTTATTAGTAGAAGGCTTAAAGCATAACCTGTTAAGTATAAGTTAGCTATGTGATAAAGAATATTGTGTGAAATTTTTTCCTATTAGCTGCATATTAAGCCTAAATGATAAAGATGTTTTTAATGGTAAAAGGGTAAATAATGTTTATATGCTAGACTTGAATTATATTCAATCTCCTACTGCTTTTTGTTTGAAAACTATATCTGATGAGTCATGGCTTTGGCATAGGAGATTTTGTCACTCTAGCATAAAAAATCTTAGAAGGATTACCCAAAAAAACTTAGTGAGAGGTATACCAAAACTAGACTTTACTAAGGACCACCTTTGTGATGCATATCATTTAGGAAAGTAAGTGAAGTCCTCTTTTCAGTCCAATAAAGATCATATAACTAGTAAACTATTAGAGATTTTGCATATGGATCTTTTTGGACCAGTTGGAACTGTGAGTCTAGGAGGGAATGTATACAGATTTGCAATTATGGATGATTACTCAAGATTCACATGGGTTAGATTTCTATTTTATAAGAGTGAATCATTTGAAGAATTTAGAAACTTTTTGACTTGGATTCAAAGATAACTTGGGTGTGAAATTATTTCTATACAAAGTGATCATGGAGGAGAATTTGAAAATAAGAAATTTGAAAAATTTTGTAAGGGGAAAGGGATTGATCCAAATTTTTTTACACTTAGAACCCCTCAGCAGAATGGGGTAGTCGAAAGGAAAAATAGAACATTAATAGAAGCCGCTTGAGCAATGTTGGCAGAATACTCACTTTCTAAATATTTTTGGGCTGAGGCGGTTAGCACTGCATGTTATGTTCTGAATAGGGTGAATGTGAGATCTAAA
>NW_021490145.1:32720-37496 GCF_001605985.2 Dendrobium catenatum | reverse complement strand
AAGTGTGGATACAACTCTCTTTTTAAAGAAATGTGGAAAGGATATACTCATTGTTTAAATTTATATTGATGATATCATTTTTTGATCTTCAAATAAAAATCTTTGAGATGATTTTTCTAAAATAATGAGTAGTGAATTTTAGATGAGTCTAATGAGAGATTTAAGTTACTTTCTAGGATTTATCATTAAGCAAATTTTGGAAGGTACATTTCTTAGTCTGTCAAAGTACGTTAAGGATATCCTAAAAAAAGTATAAAATGGACAATGCTAAACCTGTTAGTACACCAATGAGTTCCTCAGTTAAGTTTGATAAGAACCCTAAGGGATAATCTATTGTTCAAAAGAAATTTAGAGGGATAATTGGATCTTTACTTTACTTGACTGCTAGCCGATCCGATATCATGTTTAGTGTTTGCTTATGTGCTAGATTTCAATCATATCCAAAAAAATCACATTTGACAGCAGTGAAAAGAATTTTAAAATATTTGCTAGGAACTCAGAACTTAGAAATCTTGTATCCAAAGTTTAGCTCTTCATTTGAAATAAATGGTTATTCAGATTCTGACTTTGTAGGTTATAGAGTAGATATAAAGAGCACTTCTGGAACATGTCAATTTATTAGAAATTCTCTAGTCTCTTGGTCCAGTAGAAAATAAAATCCAGTAGCCCTATCTACTGTAGAAGCTGAATACATTGCATTAGGAAGTTGTGTGGCACAAGTACTTTGGTTGAAACAACAGTTGATTGATTTAGGATTAACTATAGGTGCTATTCCAATTTATTGTGAGAACACTAGTGCTATTTATATTTCTAAAAATCATATTCAACATTCAAGAATAAAATATATAGATATAAGGCATCATTTCAAAAGGGATCATGTATCCAAAGGAGAAATTGAACTCACTCATGTTTCTATTGAAAATCAACTTACATACATTTTTTACAAAACCTTTAGCCTTTGATACTTTCAGTGCATTAAGAATAAGGCTTGGTGTGATTGATTTGTATGCTTAAATAAAAATGTTTTTGCAACATTGATGTTTGTTTACTAGTTAATGGGTTTGTGTGTTTTTATGTGTTTATGAACTTGTATGTGTGATTTTCTTAGAGTTTGTGTTTTTTCATTATTTTGTATTTTTAGTGTGTTTGTGTTTAAGCTTTTGATTGAGTACAAAAATTTAAAAATTTTGAGTGACAATCATCCGGGACGAAATGTTTTCGTACGGGACGATTTAAGTAGTGTGACAAACTATCGGATTTTGAACCGTTTGATTGTAGTTTTCAGTGTTTTAGTGTCACTTCGTCTATACGATCGTTATGATCATCCGGGACGAAATGTTTTTCAAACGACAGAAAGAATGAATAAAGCAGTTGAATGGATAAGGTAGTTTTTAATACGAACTTCGTACGTACAAACCTTTGGTTCATCCGGACGAACACATGTCGGTTCGATGAAGGGGACGATTTCAACTGCCATTAAAATGATATAAGTTCATATCATCCCAGGACGAACACGTGTTTGTCTGTACGATCAGTCTGGTCAAAAGTATGTATGAAAGGATGCTTTGTAAGTTGTGTAGATTATGAAAAGCCATTTCATTTTGACGCATTGGATCGTCCATGCAGAATTTTTTCGTACAGGACGAATTAAAAATTTCGTACGGGACAAAATTTTTTTGTCTGGTACGAACATATCGTTTTTAATAAATAGAAGGGCTTTTAAACTCAACATTCACACTCAAAACTTCACTTTCAATCTCTTTCGTACTCTAGATCTTCTTCCAAATGCGAGTTCAACTAAGAGACAAAAGGTTCTAGCAAAGAAACCATATAGAAAATCCTCTGAAAACTTCCTTTCCAAAGAAAATGAGGAATCTTTTCTTAGGTTTGCCTCAGCGAAGATAACACCCTCAAGAATCTTAATCCAAGAACAACTTACCTTTCAGGTAATGAACTTATTTGCCTCAACACAGTTTGGTTTTATCCTTACCCTCATCTATCTCTATAATAAGGAAACCTTCCACTATTTCCTCGCCAACATATCCTTTAATTCTGACCACACTATAATCTGTTCCTTTGTCTTCAAACAAAAAGTTGAAATCACCAAGAATGACTTAAGAGCCTTTTTGAATTTAAGGACAGAGGATCCATAGCCCATCACTTGATCAACACTCATGATTATGCATGGTATGAACTTAATAATGTGATTAGAGGAAATAATGTGAACGAACATGTGGCTAGAGTATCTGGTCTAGTTCGTAATGCACGAATCATCCAGCATGTCCTTAGAACTTCCATAATTCCTAAAGCTGGTGATAGGATCAACATTACCCCTCTACTTTCTATGGAGACCTTCTTGATCATGACTAAAGAACCTATATATGAAGCCCAAATTATCCTTGAGTATCTTTATGGGCTGTCTGAAATTGGACATGTAGAGCATAAGAGAAATAAGAACATCGCCTTAGGACATCTTGTTGCCAACTTTTTGGATAAGAAATATAATTTGGTTCATCTTGATCAAGAGTTTGAAGAACCGCTCTACTACAATGTTAGATCATTTAGAGAAATCTTCAAAGAAGAACCAAGTAAAACTCATGTCATTAGTGATATAGAGGAAGAACCAGAAGCTGCACCTGCACCCGCCAATGAACCAAATTATTAGGATTTGGTTCAAAGATTTGATCACTTAGAGACTCATTTTGATCAACGTTTTGATCAAATTGAGACTCATCTTCAGTAGCAGGCCGCACAGTATCAGCATGACATGAATTTTATGAGGGATCAGATGAATGATATCAGTACCAATGTGCTTATGATGAGTACTTACTTTAACATCTTTGGTGTTGCACCTCCTCCTCCTCCACCATATCAGGGTCCTTCTCAGTGATTGTTTCACTTAATTCTATGTATTTTCTAAAGTTTGTGTTTTAGATGTGTTTTAAGTAAGTTTGTTGTATTTTCTTTACTTTAGATATTTTGTTTATGTATTGATATCCTGACCTTAAATTGTAATATCTTCTAGTGATATCAATATATATTCACATGTTTTGGACTTAATTATATTAAAATGTGTGTTAGCCTTTATGACAATCATTAGATTTTTGATCTTAATAGTGCTATACTTTGAAGTGCAAGTCTAAATTAAATTTATTAGAAAATTTAATTTTTTCTAAATTTAAGTTGTGCTTATAACTTGATATAATTAAAATTGTCATTTTTATGTATCTTTTTTAGACTACATTAATTCAAATATTATTATTGCAACTATGATATTTTCTTATTTTTATATTTCATTTATCAATAAATATTTATGCACTTAGAAAAATTTGAAATTTTTTATTATTGAATTTGGAAAGATCAAAATTACTCTTGAAAAAATGAACAAATGTACAAAAATCAAAAGGAATACGCAATGGCTTGCAAGTAGAAAAAGAGGCACAAAATAAGCCCATAAGTAAAAAGATGCAAAAAAAAAGTGCCAATAATTTGAAAAAGATGCGCAAAGCGCCACATGTGGTAATTATTTCTTTCTATTATCTTTTAATCTCTTAATTCAAATTAATCTACTGTATATTTATATTCTGTTTTGAAATTTGAAATATACAAATTTTCTATTCATCCTTTTTGCAATGATTTTCTCTATCTTAGTGTCTAAATTGACTCATGCTTTTGATATATTCTTTATATTATCAATATGTTGGTGAAATTTTGAAAACAGGTTTTGAAAAGTTTTCTTTGGGACTTTTGAAATTGAGATTTAATTCTAATTCTAGAAGTCGAATCAATTCACTCGGAAAAGTATATCACCCGAAAGGCAAAAATAAAATTCCACAACGGTGTTCAAGCTTAGAATTATGTAATTCATCTTGAATATCACGGCTAGATTCTAAAGCGAACTCGACACGGCCCCGAGGGGATGAGGTAGAGTTCAACTAAATAATATAGTTATGATACTCAAGGAGTATGATTGTCGAATTCATACCCAAAGCCTTATCAAAGAAGGATGTATCTCCCCGAAGGGAGGTATCACCTTTCAATGATAATTCTTCTAATATGATAACGTCAATCATTTTTAACTTTTTCCAAAGAAATCTAAGAGGGTTTTTTAAAAAGATTAATTTTGAAATCAGGTGTGTGGGGTTCCAAATCTCATACGAGCGCAAGCCCTTGAAGTTAATTACATCGTAGGGAGACAGAGTCCCCTACAAAAACTCTCGATTAAAATAAGAAAGAAATTTTATTAGATTTTCTAGGAGTGATATAAAAAAAAATTGAATAGAATCTTTTGGAAAATCAAAGGGGAGTGGATCAAAATTGAACAGTTATTAACAGAATCAAAGGAAGAGAGGTAGGGGACACTTTGAGATTTCAGAACCATCCGGAAGTGTTCCAACTTAATCTAAGTGTTGGGCTTTACATTTTAGGATTCAAAGGAAATTTAATTTGATTTGAGCATTTTATTAGAAATTTGGGATTATATTCCAAAAATTTGGGGTCTTATAATCAAAGATCTGCCCCGGATCCTATATCTAATTTGGACGCTGGACCACAGTCGTCCGATTCTAACTAATGCGGTGCAAAACCTGGACTTACCCCGGCCTGGATTGGGGAGCCAGCTAACCACCTAGTCGATTTAAAAGAGATGAGTCCGGTCTTTTATGAAAGAGTGGTAGGGATGTTGTACTTAAAGTTTTGGAGAGTTGGGGCCGACATCTAAAAAAAAAAATTTCCTAGTTGGCCCCTTTAACTTATGTTGGGTGCTAAAATGCTAAA
>NW_021490145.1:0-29597 GCF_001605985.2 Dendrobium catenatum | reverse complement strand
TCAAAATTGGAGGGTATCCTCTAGAGACATGTCTTATCACTTTGTAAGTGATAGACCCTGAATCAGAGGCCATTTGACTGGGTTTTGAAATGTTTGAAAATTCTTTGAAAATGGTCTTTAGGACAAGACCTTAGGACTTTGAATTTGAGTTTGGATTTCTGGATTTAGAATGGATTTCAAGTTTGAATGATTAGTATTTCAGTATCCAAATCATTTACAATCATGTGGTGATTGTTAATGACTGGATAGGATCAAAGCTAGATCAAAGGTGAAATCAAAGTCTAAGTTGAAATTTTGATTCTCAAGTGGATTGAGTCAAAGTTTGGGTATGTTTGAAATTTGAATTAATTGGGATTTGAGTTGAATGAAGCTTGAGATTCAAATTAATCAAGGGTAGGAATTAAATTGAAGTTGGAGTTGATCAAAGGTAGGAATTGATTTGAGGTTGAAGTTGATCAAGGGCAGGGATTGATTTGAGTCTAGATTGATCCTAAGATCTAGAGGGGTTCTAAGATATAGGGTCTAAGGGAATCCTAGGCTCTAGAATGGATCCTAAGGTCTGGCTCTAGGAAAGGACCTTTAGATCTAGAGTAGTTCTTGGGATCTAGAATTAATCTGGGGTTTGGAAGGGCCTTAGTGACCTCATACAAAAATGAGGTCAACACAATGTTATATCTCTTCTTAGATTCTATGAATTAATATGATTTGCCTAATATTTTAATTATATTTGCATAACATATTTTAACCACTTTCAAGATTGAATGATCAAATGATTTTCATATGTCTACTTATATTTCAAGTCTTTTTCTTCTTTACTTTTTGTTGTTATCAAAAAGGGGGAGAAATTATTTGTATCGTATTTTTTTGTTTTGTTTTTGATCTGTTTTTGTTTTTTGTTTTGTGTTTTGTGTTTGTTGTATACGTTGTGTGTGTTTATTTTATTTTGGTATCTGTATATTTCTTAAAATGATTCCTTATTTACACTTGTTTATTAATTCAGGATGAGTTTAGGAGATTTTTGAATTTAAAAATAATACAAATAATAATTGTTTTGCTATCATCAAAACGGGGGAGATTGTTAAGAGAGTTTTTATTTACATATTTTACATTCTTGCAATTTATATAGTTTTGATGATTTCAAATATTATTATTTTATGTATAGTTTGAAAGTGCTTAGATGACACTAGAAAGTGCTCTGATACCACTTAAAAGTTTGTTAGGGATGTTAGGCCCTATGAACTAGCCCAAGGCTAATAAAGAGATAGAGAGGTGAATCAATATATAAAATAAACACAATCTTAAATCCAAAAACAAGATTCCCCACAATCAAAACCAACGATGCAAAAATTAAATGTGAAAGTAATAATAAGAAAAGAACACACCGGATTTATAGTGATTCGATCAAACCTTGACCTACGTCCACTCCTTGGAGGCACCCTCCAAGTATTGCACTAACTAAGTGTCTCTCATTTAGCCCCCAAAGCTAGGAGGAGAAGCCCTTACAAAATCACTTCCACCTTCCCCGATGTGGCAGAGTCGCCAGGTTCTTTGACACCATAGAGATCTTCTTCTTTGGTGAACTTCCCTCGAGACAAGTGTTGAATCTGGCAGTATTAAGGAGCAAGCCTGCCGGAGCAACCGTGTGGAATCCCCCTCCACACTCCCTTGAGTCTCCCCTCACAGGATCTTCTCTCTCTCTCTCTCTCTCTCTCTCTCTCTCTCTCTCTCTCAGACTTTACCCGTTCCTCACTCCCTTTCAAGTTTTCTCTTCAAGTTTCCCCCACAAGAACGAAGCTATAATGGCTGCCAAAGACACTTACCAAGTGTCATGTCATAGCTTAAATAGAAGATATCAAAACAAGCTCATTAATGCAAGTTGCCAACATTATCATCCAGGACGATAGGCATATCATCCTTTACGATTAGTACAAATTCAGCTCATCAGCCTGAGACGATTTGAGACGATCAGAAAAAAATTGGTTACATCATCCTGGCCGATCTCACGATCATCCCGAATGAATAGTTTAAAACCAATTTTAATCGTCCTGATCATCGCCCGAAATCAATGATGGCCGATGTAAATCATCTAGGACATCGTTCCGGCCGATCCTATGATCATCCCGGACGATGTGATCGTATCAATCAGCCATTAATGCTTTCCAAAGATACCAGATCAAATTAGGCATAACTGAGTTAGATCATCCTGGACGATGTGTATATCATCCTAGCCGATTTCCAAAAAATAAAGAATACCTAATCTAATTATGGCGGTTGATTGTTTCTGAATTGAGCCTATCGTCCAGGCCGATTAACATATGATGGTTGCCTTAATGAGGATGCCCTAATTAAGATTTCTGCTTTTGGACAGATCATTCAAGACGATATAAATATCATCCCGGATGATGTTACTAAAAATAGAAATCTTTAGGGAACAACTAAAAATCTTTCAAGCTACAAATCATCAGAAGCCACACCAAATACAATAGACTCAAGAAAGAAAAAAGTGTACAAACTGACTCAGACCTAATCGACCCAATCTTGAGCTGGTTCCAAATTGCAGTCTGATTATGTGGACCTGAAATGATAGTAAATAAGGCAGTCGTAGAGAAATAAGAGTGTTTGTTATCATCAAAATCATAAACCATAGATCCGTAACAAAGTTATCTCCTGACACTTTTTGGAAGAGTTGTTTTTTCTCTTGTGTGTACTAACATATCAAGAAAATCAAACTCCATACTACAAAGACTTCAAATCAAATTCAGCATGAGATACTTTGTGTATTTAAAAACTTGTATTTTTCTTTGAATTAAATTTGAGAGGAAGTGATTGTAATTGAGTGAATATACATACAAACTTTAGGAGATCTTGAGAAATTTGTACTGATCGTACGGGACGAATATAGTTTGTACGGGATGATTAAGTCAGTTATCTCCTCGTAAGAGAAATAGAACGAACAGGAATTGAAGAAAATTTTTCTAAGTCCTGATTGTCTAGGACGAAGTGTATTCATCCCAGGATGAAATATTTTCAGAAAAATTTTCGTTCAAGAACGAAGTGTATTCATTCCAGGACGAGTTGCTCTCTGGAGTATTATCGTCCAAGACGAAGTGTATTCATCCCGGGATGATTTGCTCTCTGTAAAACTTTCGTTTGGATGAACCTTAAATTTTTCCCAGGACAAAGTGAACCGACTCTGAAAAATTAAGTGTCGTTCTGTAATTTTTGGGAACCGACCTATGGAATAACCATTCGTACCAAATGAACCTAGTTTGTACCAGACGATGTGTGTGTACGAAGTCATTTCATACCCATATACATTAGGTCCATTTCCAACGCATTTAAGTAAAATCGTCTAGGACGATCCACGATCGTACGGGACGATCCAATTCGTATTGACTTGAAAATTTACAGTTTTTGGACAGTTTTTTGTGTCTTTCCTATAAATAGTCCAAACTAAATTGCCACATAATCTTTTTGCATACTGATCTTCATGTCTATTGAAAGAAGAGTCAAGGAGAGAGTGTGAGAGAGTGTTTGAAGGAGATTTCTTGCCATTGGAGCATGAAGGTTTCACTTGGTACTCAAAGGTAAGAGTCTTTACTCTTGGTTTGTGATTACTTCACTCTTCTCTCTTTCTTCTAGAATTCTTATGAGAAGATCTGTAAAGAAGATCCGGTTCTCTGCCGACACTTGAAGAGTGTGAACAGTCGAAGGGTTCTTTACCCACATTTGGTTTTTTCGCTGCCTTTTTTATTTTTGTGTTTTTACTTTTAAAACTGTGGTTGAAAAATAATTTCTATAAAACTCATTAAAGTTTATTTTTCGGTTTAAAAATTAAAAAAGAGGGATTAATTTTTAATTACCAATTCACCCCCCTCCTCTTGGTTAGTCATTGGGACATAAGCTTAGGTTTAATAACCTAATTCATAGTGAACGCGTTTCAACAGATACGAACCCTCTCTACTCCTATTTACCCGCTTAAGAGGATCGGGTTTCATAGGCTTTATGCCTTTATTAGTGAATTATCTTAATTATAGGTCTTGAAGGCCTAATATGAATGCATTAAAAAAAAATACCAGTTGCCACAACTGCATATTTATTTGATGGTTCAAACCCTATCGACTCCTGTTGATCTGCATAGAAGGATCAGGTTCGAACTTGAATTCACTTATTAACCCGTATATCATCTCTAGACATTATGTGTGTACTAATAATATGCTTGACGGGGCCCATGCGGGTATATGATTGTATTTGCCCTTTTTTTGTACCTATGTGTAAACAAACTACAGTGCATGTGTGGGGACATTTTAAATATTTGGCGGACATGTTACAACATCCTATTGACGATCATGCCTGTTATAGCCCTTCTATTTTTGATCGTAGGTGGTATATTGGATATGCAACCAAGCTTCATCAAGAATCTTACAAGACTTAATAATCTTACCCAACATAATGTTCAGAACTAGGCTGAATTGAGGTTCACTCACTCTATAATGATTTGATCTGGTTTTTTCTTCCAAGAGCTGGTATATGAATTAGAGGGAAACTCCTTGATTATGCCATCATCATCATCTTCCGCTATTGGCTTAAATAAAGAATCAATCATTTCTACCTTGGATGATTTTGTTCTTATTGGTTCTCTCTATACTTCAAAATCAATGATCATTGTCTTAAACTACTGGTTTGTCATTTCCACTGTATATCGAATCCCCTTTATTATCACCATCATGTTGAGTGCAGGGACAAGCCTCCTACTGTATCATTGAATCCTTCTATTTATATATTTAATGGATGGACCTTTACATTTTAATTGTATGTCTTTTGGTGCTCGTAAGGACCACTATGTATGCTTGCAAGATAGATGGCTTAGGTCGCATGAAACTTTTAAGATTTGTTGTTTTTCCACTACCATTATTCACATGGGCACAAATATGCTTGTTTGTCAGTTGGTGATTGCCACCTGTATGTTCATTATTCTTTGTACAAAGGATCCTCCCTAATTTCTTGCAAACTGATTCTTCACATAAATATCCCAATGTATTAGGGACTTGTCAGTTTTATAATATATCTCTTGTCGCCACTTATATGTGACTCATTACATTCATTTGTGATTTATCATTTGATCATCTGTAGGGTTACATTCATTACCTTCTTTGCTTTATAGAGAATTGTTACACTTGATTGGAGTTGTGTTGTCATCAAATTATTATGGTCATGGTCCTTATGACTGTATCATTTATTGCTACATGTCTTTCACACGTGCATCTTCCATTTTGATTAACTCCTTTCATTTTGCAAGCTTGGGTAGTCTGAATCTAAGAGTCTTATAAAACTAGCAATCAACATTACGACAATGTTCTTTGAAGAGGCTTTGAACCAACTTTGGCAATCAAGTTAATTTTTTTTGTCACCTTGCTTTCATTACTTGTAGGTGAGATATGCCCAACTGTGGTGTTTCACTAGATTCATTAGTTTCTACAATCCTCAAAGGTGTTATGTGATTATTTACAAATCATATTAACTTCATTGTTCATGAATGAGATGTTGGGGATTCCATACACCATGAGTCCTTATTTGCTTGCAAGCAGGTATCTATATTTTGAAGATTTTTAATGTTCGTGTGTTGTAATTATCTCAAAAAGAGATCAATTGTTGGAGCTTTCATTATCATTCATGAATGAGTGGTGCTTGCAAGATTTCTATAGATATTATCCTCAAGTTCTGCATATAATACGTTGGGTGCTCTCATCATTCATTATGACTACATTCATTTTCTTGTGAGCATGGTTGAAATGTTCATTACACTTTAATTATATTATTAAAGAATTATATGTCAAAGCTTGTACATGAATTCTTTGCTTGTTTGCATAAGGTCTTGAATGATTCAAACTTTGCATTCTATTTGAAATGACAATTCCACTGTTATCATTCAAGACAAATTCTTTGGTTTTTTTTGTTCAAATCTGCTTATCACTTTATGCTCAATTCCCTGAGTCGAGTTGAAGTTCATGTGGTCTTGTTTAGTTCATTTCATTTGGTCAACTTTGATTTAAATATCTTGTTCATGTCATATTTAAGTCAAGTTCAATGCATTGTTCCACTCAAGTCTGAGATGTGTTCAAGTTCAAGTTCCCTATTGTCCTTCAAATTCAAGTCGAAGTCCTCATATCTTAAATCCAAATTTTGGCAATCTCCTAACGTATCCTATTTAGGGGAAAAACTAAGAGGCAGCCTTCCCTTCCACGATATTTGAGTGCTTCAGGTATATGTATGTAGACATTGCGGCTACATTTTTTCAATCCCCAAGGCGCTACATAAGCACTTTAGGGTCTTCGGTACCTGTTAAAATGAGCACAGTCATTTTCCCATGTATGGGTACATATTTTTATCCCCTTTACGCTATATGAGCGCTCTGGGGATTACCCGCCTTGTCTCAAGCGTCGCATGGATTTCCCTTGCCCCATGCTACGTAAGCGCGTGGGGAGGTTTGCTGGCTCGTTGCAAGCCATAAGAGAGAGATTTTCATGTTATAAATCATACCTTCACAAATGGATCAGCGGTGCTGGCTCGTTGATCGAGAAAAGAGGAGGGGCAGGCATGATTCTTCTTCTTTTTGTTCTTTTTTTAAAACAATTAATTAAAATTAACTTTAATTAATTTTAACTAAATCATTAATCCCTCTCTCCCTCTCTAGTTTATGGGATTTGGTGGAAGAAGCATACGAATGGGTGAAATTTACCTTCACGCAAAGCGAGCTCCCTTTGTTACTTCCGGTAAAATATGTGTAACTTTCGATTCCGCATGAGGGTGAAGTTGTGTCACACTAGGGCTTTTCTTTAGTGGATCTCTAAGAGTTTGCTTAGATGTCACACTAAAATTTTTCTCCTATAAATCTTTTAAAGGTATCTATAGATAGTTGACATATTGTCTTCAATCAAATAGGGATACAAAGAATATTGATACATCACTTTGTATTCAGGTCCCTAGAGTATTGCTTTGTAGATTAACATTGGTAGTTATTGTTGCCACCACTTCATCTTCTCTTGACAACCTTTTTCTTTAACTTATAACATTTTTGTATACACTCAACATTCTTCTATTATTTGATTATATCTTGAAAAAATTTTAAATATATATTCGGTGATCTCAACATGTAGCATGATGTCGACCTAAATAAATATTTAAAATACCCCCAGTCTTTAGGGACATTTATAAATGTCATATAGGATTCTCATTCCACGACTTTGTCTTGAATCATAAGATTTTGATAACTTTTGCCTAGTGCTTTGGGTGTCAAATTTGGTGAAGGGTTAATTGATTTGTCTTTGCTCACTTGTTAGAAGATTTGTATGCCTCCTTCCCATTGCTTCTTACTTTAGTAGGCTTGACAAAGGGGTAGATGTCAGTGATCTAAACCCTTTAGATTTATATCAGGTCGGTGTCAAAAAGTCATCAGTCCAGTGCTTTAGGATTTTATCTTTAAGCATTTTATGAAATTTGGAATAATTTCTCCAGTCCTTTGCTTTATGCTTCTATGGACATATTGAAGAAGAATTCTTTCGTTCCTCATTTTGTGCTTTACAAATTTGTTGAAGCATTTGCAAGTTATGTACTTAAATGATAGTACCAAATATAGGTAGTATCTTGATCCTTAATCACTTGAGGAGACTTTAATTTGAGTCACTTGAGTTCATCAGATTAGGAGAGCTAGGATTTAATATCTCTTCATCTTCTTAGTTATTGATATGGGGGTTTCTGTAATACAACATTTCTTATGGCATATTGAGTAGATGGAGATGCCAGCAATCCGACCATATTTGAGCTTATTGGATCCAACCTCTTACACCCATTCAACCCTCAAACTTTAGCTACAGGAAGTATACTTCCTAATATTTAATATATTGAAGTTGGTAGATTTGGAGTCATCCTTTGTTGTTGAAGATTTAGAGCCTATGAGCATTCTGTAGTTATTCATGACCCCTCCTTGTACTAGAACTTCGATTCTCTAGACAATTAGGAGAATTTCATAGACTACGATCACTGGAACTTATCGAGTCAAATTAGCCTTTATATTTCCCACAGTCCCTACTAATGGGTTCATGAAGTGGGGATTCCGCTACTATGACTTTTCTTATGTCTTGTTGAGTAGACAGAGCTGCTAGTGATCCAGCCATATTTCGGTGTGTTGGATCTAGACTTTTACACCCAATCAAACCTTAAGCTTCAGGATGATGAAAAATTTCAAGCTATTCTGGCTCAATTTATTAGACTGTAGTTACAAAAAAAAATTTCTTGACTTTTTAGTCTTTATTCATTGGAGAAGGTGGGGTCTTGAACTTTTAAAATATCGCATATAAATACTTTGAAAAGAATTTATTGTATTCTTCCTCGAATAAATATTTGCATTGATAATTTTAAATATTTATTCAGATATCTCAGCACATAGCACATTGTTGACCAGAATAAATATTTAAAATGCTCCTATCTATAGGGATATTTTGGGATATAATAAATTTGGAATTTTAATATTTTAAATATTTATTTGGATATCTCGGCATATAGCTCGATATCAACCAAAATTAATATTTAAAATACCACGTCTGACAGAGAGATATTAAATAGGCTATATATTTTTGGATTTTAAATATTTATTTGGGGATTTCAGCATGCAGTGCGATGTCTACTTAAATAAATATTTAAAATGCCCCCAATCTTATGGGAGATTTTAAAATGCATTCTTGCCACATAAGAGAATTTCAAAATATGAAATTTATATGCTAATAAGCATGTACGAAAATATTGCGTATTAAATATAACATTTTTCTTGGGCAATTTCATGCATAGTATTTTTTCAAGTATCAGCCATTGATCGGTGACATTGGCCTCTAAGCATTCATATTGATCAACTGATAAGCTCTTCCTTTGTACACTTTCTTGATGATCAAATGTCCTTCCCAGTTGGATTCAAATTTGCCACTAATTTTTCTATGCAGGATGATTGGCCTTCTTTGCACTATGACCAATTCCCCTTCTTAAAATGATTAAGGATGCACCATCCGATCAAAGTACTTTGTCATCCTCATTTGGTAAATCTCCAGGTTCTTTTGATCTTTCAACCCGACTTCATTGAGTGCATCGAGCTCCTCCATCCTCAATCGAGCATTTTGTTCTTGAGTAATCTCATTTTGGATATCGATACAAAGAGATGGGAGTTCAACTTCTAGTGACAAAACTACCTAAACTTAAAAAACTATTGAGTAAGGAGTGGCTTTGGTTGGCATTTTGTAAGTTGTATGATACACCCACAATACTTCTGCCATCTTCGTATGCCACTCTTTTTTATTCTTGGTGAGAATCTTCTTTAGCAATTTTACTAGTGTTTTGTTGAAGGCTTATGCCAAGCCATTTTCTCTTGGATTGTATATGGAGGAATATCGCCAATCCATCTTGTGCAAATTGATAAATCTATTAATCATAGTGCTTTTAAAAGCTGTACCGTTGTCCAAGATTATGTGGTGTGGCACACCAAATTTGTAGACAACATTATGCATGAAGAAGTTGGTAACAAGCTCGGACGTAACTTCTTTGATTGGAGCTGATTCTGTCCACTTGGAGAAGTAATCAGTCATTACCAAAATAAAATGGTGTCCTGCTGATGACGGTGAATTTATCGACTGACTACATCAATACCCCAACATTCAAATGGCCAGAATGATATTATAGGGTGCAGTGAATTTGGTGGTTGATGTATAATATCGCCATGAGTCTGATACTCATGGCACCTTTTAGCATAGTCAATATAATCTTTTACTATTCTTGGCCAATAGTATCCCATTCATTTGATTTTAACTACCATTTTGGGATCTGATTGGTGCGCTTCACAAAGTCCTTCATGAACTTCCGCTATCACTTTATCAACTTCTCAGTTCCTTAGACACTTTAGCCACATTTGATCGAAATCACGCTGATACAACGTATTGTTAAGCAATATGTATCATATTATTCTCTTTCTAATTTGAGCAGCTAATGAATTTTTCGTTGGTATTTTACTTTCTTTGAAGTAGTCAATAAAAGGTTGCCTACAATCATCTTCTTCTTCGACATCTAAATAATACAATCATGATTCTAAAGCTTGATTAGCCTTGCATCTTTTCTTAGGAGTTTGCTATTCTTCAGGATGATCTTCAAGATTAATTGGTTGGGGAAGTTGTGGATCAACCAAAGTTGTAACCTACTGGCTTAAAATTGATATTCTCTATGCATGTGAGAGTTGTAATAGTGCTGGCTACAAGACCCGATGATTTTGCACCATAATTATTATAGGTCATTCATCATCCATATTCGCCATTTATTTAGCCAATTTGGCTAGACAATCAATTTTGCTATTTTGACCTAAGGAACTTGAGTTAATTTGACAACTATAATTTGCTTCATAAGTTTAAAAACTCGTCGATGATAATAAGCCAACTCGAACTTGGTGATTTTGTAAACTCCCAGTACTTGGTTTATAATAAGTTTAGAATCATAAAAAATTAGGAGATTTTGGATTTTTATGTCGATTGCAATCTCTTGTTATATTATTAAGGCTTTATATTCAGTCTCATTGTTGGTCCGAGGTTCAGTCAAGCTGAATGAAATTCTCATTATGCCTTCCTTAGGTGCTATAAATATGATATCGATTTCGGCTTGAGCTTTTCCCAGATTTGGAGGCCGAGCGTACTTAATTGATGATGCTACATTGAAGTACAATTCCCATACTTATAACTTCTCCTCCTCTTTGACATTGATGATCTGCTCGTCAAGAGATCATCGTTGAGCAGTGAATCCATAGGGATAGGGTGTGCAGTGAGAAAATTCACCAACACATGCCCTTTCACTTTCTTTTACGAGATATATCTGATATCAGATTGCAGGCGTATTATTGTCCACCTAGCTAAATGACTTATCAATGCTGGTCTTGTCATCAATAACTTTAGTAGATCAATCTTTGAAATCAAGATAAAATTAACAGTTATTAATTATAATAACTATAATTAATTAAAATGATTATAACTAAATTAATTAAAATTAACTTTAATTAATCTTAACTAATACATTAGTCCCTCTCTCCCTCTCCAATTTAAGGGATTTAGCCGAAGAAGCACACGAATGTGTGAAAGTTACCTTCACGGAAGCGAGCTCCCTTTGTAACTTCCGATAAAAATTGTGTAACTTTCGATCCCACAGGAGGGTGAAGTTGTCGAAGAGGCAAAGTCGAACGACAACGAAGGAGTTGATGAAGCGCGCAAAAGGGGGTATGTTACTTCCACGGCTAGTGAGCTCCCATCGTCGTTCCTGATCAAAATGTCGTAACTTCTATTCCGAGAGGAAGGGGACGCCGTTGAAGAACCGTGGTCGAACAACAGCGAGGAAGCCGAAAAGAGGCTTCGGAAGATTTACGGGATCTGGCCAAAGAATCGTGCGAATGGGAGGAAGTTACCTTTAAAGCGAGCAGAGCTCCAATTGTTGCTTCTGATCAAGTCATAACTTCCGATCCTAGAGAATGGGCAAGTTGTCGGGGAAGCAGAGTTGAATAGAAACGAAACAGCCCTAGAAGTGCGCGATCGAAAGAGTCCAGAGAGCTTGGGAAGCCTCGTTTCTTCGGCTATTTAATGACGATTGAGGCAGGGCAACGAACATGGGAGGAATGCCGAAGACGTTCGAACGACGTGCAACCAGCTTCCCGCGACGTCCGAGTGATGACTTCGGACAGGTATGAAAGATATAGCATTTTTTTTTTTTGGACACAAATCAACACGAAAAGACAATTTGGAATCTGAAATAATGGAATCATGAATATGAATAGGTTGATTGCTTATATCCCATTCATGCAACTTTAAATAAGTAAAAAGTTATGATGACAAAAATAACACACATTAAAGGAGATATAGGAGCTAACTGAATTAAGAATGCAATTGATGAGCATACCTGAAAGGGTTTGTCCCTACATTGAAATATGCATCCACGTTCCTCAATAAAATGACACCATTTCTTTAGGCTTTTGCATTAATAACATTGTGAATGGAAACCTATAAAAAACACAACACCAAACATACTCATTGATACTGAAAATGATGGATATCTTATTCATTCAATTTTTTATTATATGATTCTGCTGCTCAGTATTGTTTATCCTTCTTGTTATTAACTGAGAAAACAAAATAATCTTATCTTCATAGAAGTAAGTGGACAATACGTTCAGTGAAATGTCCACATCAGGATAGAAAAAATCAATTTGAGAGCAAATTATAGTATCCCCTGCTTTAGATTCTTGCATCGTTTGCTGACATTTAATGAAGTAATATATCGTAATCAATTTTATATTGGATTATTATCTATAGCAAGTTTTCGGGTTGAAAATGAACTTGATCAAGAAGTGTAACGTAATCAATTTTAATGCAAAAATGGAATCCCCATGTATCTTCCTCCAATAACTTGCTCTGTATAAGGAAAAGAGAAAACATGAATCAGCAATCTGGGAAAGACAATGAAAACTAAATAAAGAGCTTTGTTGTAATTCTATTAAGAACAACCCAAACATATTTCCACGTATAAATCGCAATTTTTTTTTTTCTAAACGAAACATGAGAAAAAATACACCAAACCAAATGTAAGGCATACTAAATAAATTAAAAAAAAAAAAAAAAAAAAAAAAAAAAAAAAAAAAAAAACATGAATGCCTTATGGTATGATTGACATGGCTTTTATCTATTTTCTAGAACATCTTTTTAGTATATAAAAATTTTTAGTTCAAAATAATTTTAAACTACAAAGCTGCTTTAAAAAATAGTAAGAAAGCTTCCCCAAATGAAACCTAAAAGGACAAACAAAAAATAATAAATTTTAAACCTGCTGAAGATTACTAGTATGATTGATCCATTTCAGGTAACAGCATATAAACTGCATATAATCCACATTGATATCATCATATAAACACATATAACCCACATTGATAATTCATTTAACCACATTGATAACTGAATATAACCCACATCGATCTGCTGAATATTCTCAACAATTGCAAACACAATAAAGGTTATATGCCCAGCTTTGAACCAAAATTTGCTAGGGGAACATGTACGTACAAAGTCATACAAATTGCTCTCAACTTGGTTTTTTAGCATTCTATGTTCAGCCGACTAGCTCCAGCAATAGCTTTCCCACGTCAGATCTTTAAATCCTACAAGAAACTTGCATCTAGTACGAGGAAAAATCCAGACAATTATTTGCGCAAAATCATTCCATTTTCAAATTACCAAAAGGTTTCATCAAGTTACTACATAACTTCCTGCTCACAAATCCTGCAAGAATCATAAACCAAGTAAACACTACAGATTTTAAAAGCTTTTTCTTTAATAAACACAAGGGCCATTCAACAAACATAGCCAAGATCAACAAGAAGGAACATTTTCAGGGTGTTCACAAGCATTCAACTAACATTACGTAAGCAAATTAATTCAAGGCTAGAAGATTAAAAAGAATAAACCAACAAATTAAACAGCACAAACGAAAACTTCTTTCAGTTGGGTGTTCAAGCTTACACTAATTGCAGAATGAAATTTCCTGAGTTGCATTTCATGCGCTAGTACAGTATAATAGGATGAAATCATGAGAAAATCTACATGACCTAGGTATTAGCATAATCTAGAAGAGGGCTGAGCTTGTTCTACGTAGCTGATTTTTTTGTTCTGGAGGTGGTACATAATGTAGTTTCTTGTCCAGTTCTTGCATTAAAGGGAATATAAATGTGGGCAGGTCATCCTGCCATTGTAATTCAATATTCAATCGCAGTTGATTATTGAATCTTCAGTTGATACTTTAGTCATTTATGCTAAAAAACAATCTTAGGTAAATGTATAAAATAACTTGCTAGCCACCTAACCTATAGAACTTAGCTAATAGGTAATCACACCATGCTGAAAATTAACAAACTGGCAATATAGACATACATTAATCCCAACACTTATTGAACAATTAGAAGCCTTCAAAGATAGCACTGAGTTTTAAGAATGAGCCATTGGATTTTAACTGCATTTCTATCTAAAATAAAGAAGGTTCATGGATGAAAGAGCATGAGTACGGTAGGAATAGGAAAAGAAAGAGGACAAAGAGAGAACTAAAATTCAAACATTAAGGCAATTGCAGCCCAAGAAGAAGTAGATTTTACTCTATATCTTAATAAAGCATTTTCTATCAACTACTAACAATAAAAATCATAACAAAACCCATGTCATTCAACTTTTTTTGGCAACATCTTTGAATAAGGGTTCTTGTTTCATATTGTAATGTTATAAAAGAAAAATAAAAAATTCAAGATGAAAGATTATGAACACAGAGTAACCACATAACCAAATTCTATCTACATATTAAAAAATAATTATCGTATATATAAGAATGTTCAAATCCAACTAGACTCTTAAAAAATTTGCAAGTATTGTTATATGTCAATCTTCTTCATGAACAACCTGAATTAAAGTAATAAAAAATATAAGTAATTAGATTATTTAATAAATAAAATTTATCCACATAACATAAAAGTTATTTAAAAAAAAAAATTACTTACTAAAAGGTTGCGGCCACAAACATCAGTTCCAATTAATTGTCCAACTGTTGTTAAAGTATTGTAGGGTCTAATCAAATGTTCCTCCCAATCATCATGAATGTTTATATGCACTGAAAACTAGTTTGGACATAATGGATAGGTTCCAACCCTATGTGTTGGATCTATACTTTGAATATTTTTGATTGCCACAACTTTAGTAGAATTAAGAATACTTTTGACTGCAATTTTAGTTCCAAACTATATATATGAAGTTTATAAGATCTAATAAAAATTAGTATCAATATTTGAAATATCAAAATATGGCTCTACAAGTTGATAAATAAATTGTTTTCTTACTTGAATATGACCACAGTTATTGAAAGAGTGTAAGTCACCATTTTGAGAATATTGATCAGCTCATAATGGTGTTCTATGAGTAGCTTTTTGTCTACTTTCCATATCCACCTTCATATGGGCAATTGTCTCACCCAATTTGTGAACTTGTTTTTCCATTTTTTCAAGAGCTTCTTTGTAAAGATATATGTTTTGGTAAGCACTACTTTGATTTGAGATTTCTCCCCACGCAACATAAGGTGTTACACTAAATTCATATATGCTAACTTTTCCAACCTTGTTATTTTCAAGAACCTTAAAGAAAGCATAATCTCTTCTAACATCTTTTGTTTGAGATTTTTGACTTCTTATTTCAATTATTCTTTCCAAAATATAATGAATATTAAGTCTTTCACATAAAGATATGTATAGTTCATAAGTAATATAAGAAAGGGTATTATTAGTACTTACCAAAGCTTCACAAACCTCAATATTATTTGAAACCCCTTCTTTTGGGTAACACTTCTCAAACATTTTAAGTATTGTAGGTGAATGACCTATGCCATTCTCCTAAAAAAAAAATAATAAAAAAAATTATTATAAATTTTACTTCAAAATTTAATTATAACACACACATGAACATATTTTTCCCTAAAAATTTAGCTTAGCTTGACGCACTTGACCAAAACTCTTTTTTCCAGTTTTGTGCATTAAACACTTTTTTGAGCTACACTTTTTATTTCATTCACTTATATGCTAAACACAAATATGAATTACTAATCAAATTATAACTTGCAAATCTAATAAAATTTAAAAATAATGATTTATTTTGCCCAATAGGTTTACCATATTTATTAAAATTAACAACAACTCATTCTCCACCATGTTGACTAGCATGATATCCCGAAATACTGCACGTATAGGTTGGACCTCTTTTTTGTTTTTTATTCCCCATTGCTTCAACTTGGTAGAAAATAGTACCTTAAAAGTAAGATCAGTTAAGTAGGATAAATACAAAATGAAAGAAAGAATAGAAAATTTTGACAATATCTTAACTTAGAGGCAAACTTGCAAAATAAAATTTTTAAGGTTTTTTCTTGTAACATCTATTTTGATTTCACTTTATTGTCTGCATCCCATATTTTTAACATGTGTTCTAGTGTGTGGTGGAACGCCTTAAAAATCATTATAGAACAAATACGAGAGTATAGCATAATAGAAGATAAACAATGTACCAACAAGATATAAAAAGACTATTTCTATGTTCTATTCTCCATTCTTCTTATATTTATTTAAGAACATATGAGCCATATAATGAAGTTATGGGAGAACATAATATGATATAAAAGAGGTGAATTACATCATTTTTGGATAGCAAATTTAATTTCATGCAAGACACTTGCTAGAAAAAACAAATTCCTATAAAACTTTGTCCATTGATCCGCAAATCAAATTCCAAGTTAGAAAATTCCAACATCATCTACAAAATATTTGACCAAAATTTCACAAATTTATGAATTATGAAAATTTTTTAAATTCATGAATTTGCAGGTTTTAAATTCTTACACTGTCCCTTGCATGAGTTCATGTTATAAGAACATTTTGCCTCCAATCTTTAGAAATAAAATGTAATTACATTGTTTTTTTCGATATGCTTCAATTTCACCATAACCATAATGTTACCTATTTTATGTAAGGGGAGCTAAGCAGAAGCTTATATAAGTAAAGAAAATCACTTAATTTGCATTTGCTGGAGGAATAACTGTATTACTTGGGAAAACTAAGATTCCTACAAGTGTAGGCTGCTCTCTGCTTTCTAAATTGAAAAAGGCTTTTAAAGATTTAGAAGGCAGTGCCAGATTTTTTCTTTTAATCAGAAAGCTAATAATCTTTAATTGAAAATTGTTTAAAAAATGTTCATAAGCTAATAATAGGGAGCAAATGAATGTATAGCCTAAAGTTCATAAAGTAAAAAAAATAAAAATAAATATCAAATCATATGCAGATTCATCTAGTTTATGCAATTTCTTATTGAGACGGGTGTGAATTTTCTATGCAGCTCAGCATAGAAGACTAATAATTTTTAATTGAAAATTGTGGAAAGAGAAAACTTTAAAGCATAGATTGATATGAAAAAATTCACCAAAGTGAGACGAAGATTACGTGGTAATTACATTGATACAATGATCTAATCATATAAGCATAAAATAAAATGTTTTTACATCATTAAAAGAACCCTAAACTCAAATAAATTACTCTACGAGCATGCCATCAACTTAATCTCTAGTCTAGTGAACTTTATCATCGATAAAATACTGCTCAGTAGAAGTCTCACTTTGCAAGTAGTCATTGTTGACCTCTTTTTTATCATGGAGTTAATCAAACTCAAACAATCAAATCCAAAATCATATTCAAATACAAAATTCCAAACCAAAATTCAAGGACAAAGGCCCAAGTCCAATGACCCTTTTTGGGTGACTGTTTGATCTCCTTAAATCAAATAAAATGACCCCTAATTCATGATATATCAATTGCATATTAATTAGGAATGTCCCCAGGGTCAGACCTCAAATTTTGAGATCATTTCAGGGCCTCTAACCCAAAAAGCTCAATTGAAATCTTTTTTTTTTTTTTAAAGAAATGCTGAATTGCATTAAAAGGAAACAAGAAGCAAAAACAAACTACTCAAGTCACACCTGAAGCATCACATTCCTCCTTCAAGCAATATATACAAGAAAGAAGGAGGAATCAAAACATCATGAAGATCTTCCCGCAAAAAAGATCTATCTAAAGCCAAATTAGTACAAATATCCGCTAATTTGTTACATCTTCTATTAGAAAAAGAAAATACAATTTGTTTAAACTCAAGCAAGAAAGCCAAATTATCATCAATCAATCTACTAACCTTCCAGCTTTTGACCGAATTTCGAAGCAGTTTTATGATATTGAAATTGTCCCCTTCGATGATAACTCCTTGCGCTTCGAACATCCAATCCCGAACAACATTTTTCAAATATAAAATAGCTAATAACTCCAACTGTGTAATGTCCCAATGCAAGAAGTGAGTTCCAAAAGCAACCAAGAATCTTCCTTTCTCGTCTCTAGCAACGCCGTCAATTCCAGCTAAGTTATTCCTCTTAAGAGCTGCATCCACATTTATTTTTATCCACCCGGGAGGAGGAGGATGCCAAGGAGAAAACAACAATTGCTGATTAGCATCCCAGTTATCCGGCTGGACATTTAAAAAATTACTTCTTACAGCAAAGGAAACAGCATTTGCAGCAATGGTATTATCTAAATCATCATTTTCACCATGAACCAACTTACATCTACTCTTCCAAACAAGATAAGCAGCTTTACAAAAAATGTTTGCTATAAGAGAATTCTTTCCCACAAACTTCTGCAGATTTTCCAGTCATTCAGAAAAACTGTCAAAACCGGAACAAGAAAACCACAACTATTCTGTAAAAAAACAACATTCCTAATCTTGGAACAATTTTCTACTAAATGACTGTAATCTTCAACATCTTCACAACCCCTCGGGCACCCAGGAAAGTTGCTTAACCTCCTTCTCAAGAGAAATGTATTAGATGGAATGGCATTTTTACAAAGTCTCCAACAAAAAAGTTCAATTTTCGGTTTTAACTTAAGTCTTTTCATCCAATTCCAACAAGCAACCTCCTCCTCATGAACCATAGCAGCATCAAAAGACAAGGCAGTAATTTATTTCCTAGAAAATTTACATTTTAATTCAATGAGATATGAATTTCTGCTGCCACTAATTGGAATAGTTGAAATGATATTCAACAGCTATTCCCCAAATATAACTTTTAGCTTATCCAAATTCTAATGGCCATTAGAGATGAATGAGCTAAGATTGAAATCTGAATTATCCTAAATATTAACAAATGTAGGCCAGTTAGCAATGCATTTGTCTAAAATCCATGAATAGTGCAGCCAATTGATATATTTCCCATTGGAAACATTCCACCTAACAATGTTTTTAAGAAATTTAGCTCCCATAGTAATTATCTTCCAAGTAGGAGAACAACCTTTCTTCACTGTGTCTGACCACACATCTTCTTCATACTTAGCTCTCAGAATAAGATTCAATAAAGAATGCAGTTTCATGCAAAAATTCCAAGCAAATTTGGCCCGTAGAGGACCTATCTTTGACACTGCTGAAAATAAACCTCTACCACCTTCACTTTTCGGTTTACACAGTAAATCCAAAGATGCATAATGGAGCCCAGCATTACCATTATTTTTACTCCATAAGATTCCTCTACACATCTTATCAAATTCCTTTAGAATGCTCAAAGGAACCAACGAAAGAGTAGATAAAAATAGAGGTAATCAAAGGAAAGCTGATTTAACTAAAACCAATTTACCTTCCAATGAAATGCATTTCTTTGCCAAAGTATTCAGTTTATTAGCAACAGCCTCCAATAAATTCTGGAAATCCGATGCCACCATTCTTCTTAAAGTCATCTTCACACCAAGATAACTAATCTCTTTCACTATCTTGAAGTTTAGCTGTTTAACAATCTTTTTCTAAATTCTTCTTTTGGTATTCTTCCCAAAAAGAATCATGGATTTAGAAGTGTTAACCTTCTGTCCCGTCCAATCACAATAATTGGAAATTATCTTCTTCAATTCCTTAACTTCCTTAATCTTTGCCTCCGAAAAGATTAAGATATCATCTGTATAGAGTAAGTGAGATACTCTCGGTGCTAACGGAGAAATAGAAATACCCATACCAATTCTTCTTGAAAATAAGGCATCAGATAAAATTTGAGAGCATAAAATGAATAAAAACAGGGATAAAGGACAACCTTGCCTAAATCCACATTTTCCTTCAATCCAATCAGTTTTCTTCCCATTAATCAAAATGTAATACTTGGGATTAAGTACACATTGCAATAAAAGCTCTGAAAATTTAATAGGAAAATTAAACTGAAAAAGAACTTGCCTTAACATTTGTCTTCCCATACTATCCTAAGCTTGCTCCATGTCAAGCTTAATTGCTAGCATGCCTCTTCTCGATTTGGACCATCTGAATTTGTTAAACACCTCCTGAGCCAAAAGCACATGATTAGAGAAAGAATGGCCTCTCACAAATGCTGCTTGGTCAACCGAAATGATCTTATGAATAACTTTTTCCAATCTATTTAGGAGCATCTTAGCAATGATTTTATATATAGTCATACACAGACTAATAGGTCTGAAGTGGACAGGTTCTTGAGGACATTTAATTTTTGGGATCTAGACAATCAAAGTCTCTTTCCAAGACCAATCCATAACACCAGTAGATAGGAATTGATTAGCCGCAAGCCAAACATCTTCTTTAATCAGCTCCCAAAAATCCTTGACGAATGAGAAGGTAATCCAGTCTAAGCCTGGAGAAATGTTTCTCCCAGAATTCTCAACAACAACCTGTAGCTCCTCCCTTGTAAACTCAGCATCAAGCATAATTTGGTCAACATTACTAATGACAGTAGATAGATCCGGCCATCCATACAATGAGCATTTTATGTGTTGCCATTTCAACATGAAAAAATATGAGAAAGTTCTCTGGTCACAGCTTCTTCCTCCGTTACAATGCCATCCATAGTCTTGATATGATTAATCCATTTAATACTTCTTCTGGCATTCACAAAAGCATGAAAAAATGACAAATTACAATCACCTTCGTCCATTCGTCTTGCTTTGGCCCTATGTTTCCACCAAGTATTGAGTCGTGCCAAAGTAACATTGAGTTCATTGATTTTATACCTCAAAAGCTATAATCTATCAAAAGATATCCATCCTTCAGACTCCTCCAATTGGATTTCCAAAATATCATTCTTTAGCTTGTCCCTTAACAAGTTCAAATTTCTGTACTTCACCTTACTCCACAAGAATAGGCCCTTTAAAGCTCTCTTAAACTTCAAATTAAGAATAGAAACCGGGCCACCCATACAGTTTTTCAACTAGATTTTCTTCACTAAGGCAGCTGCACCATAATAAGAAGCCCAAACCTCTTCATATTGAATATCTATGTTAAAACACTCCATAGGTTTGAAGATATCCAACAGAATAGGACAATGGTTCAAAGCAATACGATTCAAATGCTTAACTAAAGCAAGATGAATGATGTTTAAAGCCGATGAGTTAATAAGGCATCTGTCTAACTTCTCCAATATATGAGCACTTCCAGATTTATTATTGCACCAAGTGAACCTTGGTCCCATTGATCTCACCTCATGAAGGTCATTATTAAACATGAAGCTTTTAAAATCATTGGATCCTTGAGTTAATGTAAATTTCTTTCCCCCTCTTTTCTCAGCTTGGGAAAGCACACAATTGAAATCACCTCCCACTACCATAGGAAGATCACCTGAACAATGCCTTCCAAGATCATCCCAAAGTCTTTTCCTTTCCTGGATTGAAAAATATATAGATATATAAGTTTTGAAAAAGAATTAATTTTCTTTGGGAATACTTAAATTTTAAATTTTAAAATTTAACACATCATTATGAATGATACATCGCCTCGAAAGATGATCGTATCGTTCCCTAATGGGTTCAAATTTCAGAATTCTAATGTTATCCGAATTATCGTAGTCAAACTCAAAGGGAAAATTACATTCGACCTCAAAGGATCAAAATGGAATTTAACCAAGTATTTGATTATTTAATTCGGATAAAATATCGTTAATTTCATAATCGAAACTACGATAATAATTGATATATATCTCCGAAGAAAGAAGATATCAATTATTATAGATCGTTCAAAAATGACGATAATGATCGTCGTGTTTGATATTTCCAAAGAAAATTAATTAGAGGTTTTGAAAAATTATTGGTTTTGAAAATAAGATCTGGGTTTCTAAATCTCCTACGAGCGCAAGCCCTCGTAGTTAATTACATCGTAGGAAATTAAAATTTCTACAAAAAACTCTCGATTAAAATAGCGGTATAAATTTATTTAAGAATTTCAAAGCTTGAATCAAAGGAGAGAATGGTGGGAATTTCAAATGGGATTGGATCAATCTGAACACTTATTTTCAAAGTCAAAGGAAGGAGGAGTAGGGAGTGTTTGAGATTTGAATCACTTCAGAAACACTCCAGCCTATCCTAAATGTTGGCTTAAATTTGATTGAAATAGATTCTTTAATTTGAATGGTCAATTTTATTAGAAAGTGGATTCAATTCCCAGAAGTTGAGGTCTTATGGCCCGGGCCAGCCTCGAGAACCTAAAACTAAATTGGGCACTAAAGTTAGTGCCCCGAACCTAGCTAGTACAATGCGAATCTGGTCTTACCCCGGCCTGGATTGGGGAGCCAGCTAAACCACCTAAACGATTTTAAAATATGAGTCCGGTCTTTTTATAGAGTGGTAGGGACATTAATTAGAAAAGTATAAATGAATGGGGTCGACATCTAGAGCAGATCCTTAATTGACCCCTTAGACTTATGTTGGGTATTTGATGTCTAAATAATGCAATTAAATATTGGACTCGATTTAATTTGTTACTAATGCGATCGCATGCTAATTGACTCGATGAATGCAAAATTTGTATGTAGCAGTTTAAAAATTTTGGCTTAGAAAATAGGTTTTTCCCTAGAGATTGCATAACATCCCCTTGACAGAATCGGCAGCCTCATAGGCCAGGTGGTCTGCTAGAACCGCAGGCGGGGAGATGCCTAACAAGGTAGAGAGATTAATATGATGCATGAAAAACCTCGCGAGTCCTAGCTTACTTCTTAGGACCGTTTAGAGTTTCTATCTTATCTTAAAAAATTTATTTAATTAAAGTAGGAATTTTTGACAGACCCCTAAGAGCCTAAAATTCGAATTCCACGTCAAACCAAATACGACATGCAAATAAAAAGACTAGAAAGTGAGTTCTAATGTGCAAACCGATTAAATAAATCAATCAAATTAATATATCAAATTGAATGTCCGTAGGCAAGTGCCTTTATTATTACATCACAGAATTTGTAGAAAATTAAAGTGGCTGGGCACCACTGACTACAACCCGGATTTCTAATCCTAAATCAAATGACTTTAAGATTTGGATTCTTCTCGTTGTCCACCTCTTCATCTTCTCACACATCTTGATTCGTCGGTTCCGGATCTCCAAATGAAAAGAAACTCCCCCTTGAACGGGTTGTTATCTTTCCTCTTTGGTATTTGAAAAGGATCCTAATTTTGACTTCCAAATGAAGAAAACTCTCCCCTTTAAGGATGTCTTCACCCTCTTTGAAATTCAAATTGGAAATCAAAATATCCCAAATTCAAATCATTTCAAATAATTACAACCTTAATTGATAAATTTACATGAATGAATAAGAAAATCTAGACTCGATCCTGCAAGGTTATCCTAATAATCAGCAGTTATATAATTCAATCCAAGCAGTTATAATATAATAAAATGAAATACATTTTTTTTAGCCACACTTGGTCAGCTCTTTTTATTTAAGAGGGGGTCTTAGCGTCTTCTGAAGCACCTATGCAAAGAGTTATATAATTTTTTTTATTAATTACCCCTTTTAATTTTAGCTCCTTGTATGAGCATGGCCACCTGCATAAAATTGCACAAGTATAATTCGTTCCTAACCAGAGGTAAATCTAACGCACAATCAATCACAGAGTGCAGAAAGTAAGTAAGCAGACACAAACAATTCTACACTAGCAAACAGCATGCAGTAAAAGCTATGAAAATACGGCAACACAATTGCAGAAAGTAAAACACACCGCCTATCCTAAAACTAGAGTTGGGTAACTAGGCTAAAACCATCTAAAGTGTGTGTGAGGTAGGTCGGTGGTTTTGATATGTCCTAAATAGGAATTATTAGTTAAAGTTATTAAGGTTAGATTGGTGAAAAGAGATTAAGGGAAATTTTTAGTTAGAGTTTATAATATTAATATTATTTAAATCTTTTAAAATCAATTATTAATTATTTGTTGGGAAGCACCTTTGTTTCACATCGAGGCCATGAAGTTTATTTCACCTTCCTTGGGGCTAGTAAATAGCCTCAGTGCCTGGGTTACCCAGTGGTACTCCAAAATAATAAAGTGATTTGATTTGATTAAGGTTTAAGAATTAATAAACTTTTATTAGAAGTGTTTGTTGCTGATTTTTAAAGATTTTGATTAATTTAAGTTTGCCATTAATTTATTCGTGGTGTTGTGCCACCAGGCTCGAGGAACCAGCCTCCTTAGGACACTTAGCCCGCAGCCGAGTAGTCCAAGCCGATAAATCCAAATTAATGTAATTGAATGAGTAAGTTTTAAAAGGTTGGATATTTAAGGATTAATCATTTTAAGGTTTAACGACCCCTTAGAATCCGTTCGTGGCGTTGTGTCCACAAGCTCGAGGAACAGCCTCCTTAGGACACTTAGCCCGCAGCCCCAGAGTAGTCCACGCAATAAACTTCAATCTTTAGGATGGTTGGTTGTTGTAATTAAAAGAAGATTGTTGAATGTTTTAACATTAAGGTAAATTTCTGGAAGTTTTAAACGTAATTTTTGAGTTTTTATGAATATTTGGAATATTTTAAATCACTTAATAAAGGTTCAAATTTTGACTTTTTGATTAGGTTGTGTTTTCTGGAAAATAATATTTTTATTAAATACTAGACTTACATAACGATCAGTTAGACAGTAAGTACCTTGAAATTGGATTTATCTACAATTTTATTACGAAGGTTTGAAGTTTTGAACTAAGATTTTAACTACGGTTTGACCAATTTGGTTGACTTTTTGAAATTTTAACAGATTTCTGGAATTAAAATATTTTTAATAAATATTAGGCATTATATGAGTTGAATTCAATGAGTTTGGGTGATTTGATTTTCCTGAATTAGTTATGATGGTTTTGAAGTCTATGTATTTATTAGAATTTTAAAAAATTGTTTAAATAAAGGACCCTTTTGTGATTTGCTCCAACTAAAGATCCAACTCCTTGAAATCAGCTCCAAAGGCCAGGAATGACCTAAGGAGAGATTCCAAGTGTTTGAGAAATTTTGGAATTTTTAATAATTATTAATAAATTATATATAATAAAATATTGATTTTCACTTAAATTAGATTAAAGTTTAAATTGCTGTCAAATAATTTTGTTTTATTTTTCATTGGTTAAGGGTTTAATTATGGTCAGTTAGAGGGGTTACACATATTTTTGGGTTTAAATTGGATTTATTACATTTTCCGGAGAATGTTTAAGGGCTTAATTAAGGTTTAATCTTGATTAAGTTAATTAAGGGGTTTAATGAACCCAAAAATTAGTAAGAAAAATTCCTAAGGCTTAGAATGTCGCTAAGTTCAAGTGTTCAAATTTTAGAGTCAAAAGAGTAATGTATCCTAATGATATGAAAGTTTCTAAGTTTTCTAGCAAGAGTCCTTAATTATTGTCCTTAATGATGTCACTATTTAATTGATTTCAAATCAAAGTCTTGCTAACCCTTGACATACATATAAGCATTGCATGAACATATAAACACATTCAACACCTAAACTAGGAGATCAAGTGTGTGTACTCCTACACATACAAAAGCTAAGAGTAATTACCATGAATATTAAATTGATTAGTGGATAATTGAAAATTAATTACCCACTAATCCTCCCCCATAATTACTATTCATGTAAGCTTAACCTAAACTTAAAATTTCAAGGGGGCCTCTTAACACTTAAAGATTTAAATAATAAATTAAATATTTAAAATATTTTAATAATATATATATATATATATAAATATATATATATATATACTTTAAAATAGAAAATATTTTTATAAATATTTTAAAGAATTTTAAAATAGTTAAGAGGTCCACTGAATTTTTTTAAGTTATATGAAAAGAAAATTTTAATCTTAAATATAATATTTAACTAAACGATAGTTAAATACTATATATTTTCAATTAACAAAAGTTAATTAAAATAAATTAAGTTTTGAATTTTGAAAATACTTTTAAAATAAGGTTCTCAATTCTAAAAATATTTTTCTTAATACATTAATAAAATATATATATAATTTTGAATTATTTAAAAATATTTTATTCATTTTTTTAAGCTAATTATTAATTTAAAAGTGAAAGACTTAATAATTGAAATAGCTTAAAATATACACAATATTTTTGAAATTTAATTTTAAATTAAAGATACAATTTCCTGAGAAAGTTGATACCTTTATATTAAATTTTTGGACTTATACTTAATTTTAATCAATTTTTTTTAGTTTTCTGTATTTAAAATGATTTAAAACAATTTTTAAATCATTTCAAATAAATAGCGCGCTAGTGGCCACGTGGAAGCTCTCCATTCGTCAGTTCAGAAACCGCGGTGGCGCAATCATTTGAGGCGGCTATCAAGTGGGCTCCGCCCACTTATCCAGCGTGGCACCCTGTCGCAGTCCGTGCCAACCCCGCGCAGCCGTCCGATCTTCAAGGGCTTGATCCGACAGCGGGGACTAGATCCAGTCATTTGATCTCGACCAAGAGGGATCAGATGGTTGGCGTTGATGCCGCGGTGCCAAACAGACGGCCTAGATGCCGTCGGACGGCCAATCAAACGAGAGATCAAATACACGGTTGAATCAGACCGTGGGATGGCTTAATCCAAACCGTCGATCGAACAATCGACGGTCAAGAACATGCACACCTGAAAAAGGCCTTTAGGATTATGTTAGATGAACAGAAATTACGGGCGGTATTTTATTTAGCTTAAAATGAGCTTTATAAAAAGCTATTTAGACTAGTGTAATCTAAGTTAGGGTTTGAGTTTTTCACCTTGATTTTGGACGGATTAATCTTCTTTTGGATTATCTAAACTTGTAGACTGTCCACGTTTATTTGTCCTATTGAATCCACGTCCTGGAATGCAGCAGATCGAGCGGTAGAAGCGTTTGAACTGGAAATGCTTTGGTTGGCTGGAATCCTTGCCGGCGGCGGCTTTGGATGGGTGGTTTTGGCTAAGGAAATGAGGAGGAGATGGTTGAGGAGTTGAATGAGCAGAAAGCTCGGCTGGAGGGACTTGAGATAGTGAGAGAATGCTATTGATTGAATGATAGGCATTAGGGCATTTCCTCCCTATTCAAACATCTCCAGGTTGAATCAATGGCTAGGATTGACTCACCAGCTCCCTAGATGGTGCCACATGTCCAGGGGTTAGGTGGGAGCAGAGGACAAGGACGGGTGTAAGGACATCCTAGGTGTAAAGCCATTTTTGTCCTTTTGTCCATGTAAAATCAAATATGAGCCATTAGATCTTGATCTAATGGCTAAGGATTACTCTAGGAAGGTTCTAGAGAATATTCCAACAGTTATATGAGTTTGGATTAAAGGGTAATTAGGTTTAAATGAGGTTTTGACCACATTTGACCATTCCAAAGCATAATTTGACTCTTTGACTGGTCCCCATGCCATATGGCAGCTGAGGTGGCATGGGAGGAGGCTTAGGAATTAAAAGAAAATGCTGGAATGGATTGAGGAGGGAATGGGTTAGCTTGGGCCAAGCCAAATGGGGACTTAAGCCCCTTAAAGAGCCTTATTGACCATGTTGACCAGAGGTGGCAGCCAAAGTGATTTAGGGGAATGATTAAGGAGCATGGAGAGGGTTTGACAAAGACTTGGGTGGATTTGAAATTTAATTCAAAGTAGAAGGCCTTAAGGGTTGGTTTGGTCAAACTAGGTTGATTGAGTCAACTTATTTGACCCAAGGTGGTGGTTTGGTCCAGGTAGGTTTGATACAATATTTAGAATCTGGTAGAAGTGATTCCAAGGGTTAAATGGGTCATTTTGGTCAAATAAGCTTATTGGGCCCTTAAGCCAAAATTAATTGACTGAGTCAACCAAGTGGGTTCAGGGTCTGGAAATGGGTTCAACAAGTTTCAAATGACATTTCAAGACCAATGGATGTTGTTCCATGGCCTGGAGAGGTCATTTGGGTCAAAACACCTATTTGGACCCTCAAAGGGCCATTTGGGTCAACTATGTTGACTTGGTCAACCAGGTTGACCCAGGACCTGGAAATGGCTCCAACA
Organism: Dendrobium catenatum; assembly: GCF_001605985.2. NCBI lineage: Eukaryota > Viridiplantae > Streptophyta > Magnoliopsida > Asparagales > Orchidaceae > Dendrobium > Dendrobium catenatum. The sequence continues at coordinate 1,656 of NW_021490145.1, read as the reverse complement.
GGTTAGATTTGATATTTGAAAGTTGCTGGAGGTGGTTGCACTCAACCTGGATGTCATTTGGTTTGAAATCCCTATTTGAGCCACTTAGGGGTATTTTGGTCATTTTGGCCCCTGGTCAACTGGGTTTCAAAATGGGTTAACCAAAATACAGCTTATTGTTCACCATATCAGGACTAAGGGTCTAGAAGTGACTAGAGGCTTTGGTGAAGATTCTAAGGTCAGAATCTTCAAAGTGATAGGTCCAGTGGCATAGGATGTAAATATTTGAAGGTTTTATAGCCTTTGGATTTTGATTTAGTTTCTGGGGTTAGAAGCCTCAGAATGGGCTCAAATTTGGTGGGTTGACTCCAAAGACATGTCCCATCAGTATGCAACTGACAGACTCTGAATCGGAGGTCATTTGATTAGGTTTTGAAATGTTTGAAAATTCGCTGAAAAAGGCCTTTAGGATTATGTCTTTTAGCATGTGATTTTGGGTTTCAAATTCTTGATTTGGATTGGGTTTTGGATTTGATTGATTAAATGTCTGGATTGATTTACGATCTAGGTAGATCCTAAAGTCTGACTTCTAGAAAGATCTTAAGGTCTAGTGTATATCCAAAGGTCTAAAGTCTAGAAGAATTCTAGGATAAATCCTAAGGTCAAGATTCTAGGAAGATCCTAGAGTTTGAATTGATTTGGGAATTGAATTTATTTAGGGGCAAGATTGGTCCAAGTGACCTCATACAAAAATGAGGTCAACAGTACTGTCGTAAACTGAAGCAACAATCCAGCTGCCTTTGCCGAGAACATCCAATTTACCCAAAATCATTTGAGAAGAGGCCTCAATCACAGAGAAAGCTGCTAAGTCTTTCCACCATAACACCATCAGGCCACCTGAAAGGCCAACTGCAGGAACCACAAAATATTCCCAATTCATGCCTAGAAATTTCATAAGATATTATCCAAAGAGCTAATCTTCATTTCCAATAATCCCACAAAGAAAACCCTATGATCCTTGATCACCTCCTTAAGATATAGAGCAGCCTCAACCTTCTTGGCTCCTCTACAAATCCTAAATACAAAGAAGTCATTATTTAAAGATGGGGGAAGGCCTCCCAACCTTCTTAGCTTTTCCACCCTCCACCTTCCTATTATGAGGAATAATGTTGCCCGACCCAAGGAACTTAAGCTCTTTAACAAGCTTAGCTTTTTTCTCATAAGTTTCTGGGATTTTTGGATTTTGTGGAGTTTGGGGTTTTTGGATTTTTATGGGTATTTTGGGTGGAGCTATGGAATATTTGAAATGGACTTTGGATATTTTGGAGGCATTTGGAAAAATATTTGGGAATCCCTCCGGTTGAGATTTACATTCAACACGGCCATCATCGGGGTGTTCATGGGGCCATTTCCACTTGAAAATATTTGTATTTTATGGATGAACCTTGTCGACTCTATCGAGCTGTCGATAGAGGATCATATTTTGTAGACTTTGTGCCCTTATTTAGTGAATTCTTTTAATTATAGGCCTTGAAAGCCTGATATGAATGTATTAAAATAAATACACTGGTTGCCACAGTCGTGTATTTATTTGAAGGTTCAAACCCTGTCGAATCCTATTGATTCGTATAGAAGGATTGGGTTTGAACTTGAATTCACTTATCGACCTGCGCACCA
>NW_021490144.1:0-675 GCF_001605985.2 Dendrobium catenatum | reverse complement strand
CATTGATGATCCATCATTTTAAAAGTAATGCAGTATAGTAAATCAAAGGCTCTCTTGTCTTCTGCAAAGAAATTAGAACTCATATTCAGAAACCTCAAAAAAAAATTGGATGATCTACTTAAGTTCCGCATTTCAAACATCAATCAGGGAATTTTGGCATGCGAAAAAAAGGCAATAAATAGCATTGCAAGCAAGTTGTAAATCGACAACCGTCGGTTTACAAACATCAATTAGCAATATATGTTCATTCAACAAAAGTTGGATGATATTGGTCAACGAACGCTAATATAAATGAAGGGAGACAATATGCGTCGGAAAGCGGTCAACTTAATTGTTCTCCTTATAAGAAGTATTGAACATCGAATATCTTTAATTGGTGGACATTGAAAATTGGCGAATGTAGGAGATCAACATTGATTAATCTCAAATATTGGATGATCTTGCACGATGAAGCTTGGTACATATGAGAAGGCTAAGACGGTCTTTTAGTAAATCTATTAGAAAAAAAAGAGTAAAATTTTCTACGAGTCTAAGTACACTCAATTCATAAAATATAAAAATAACAAAAATTGATGCTAATTTATGATTTCAAGGGGCTTATCCAATCCTTTATCCATAACTCTGTCCAAATACTCATTCTTATTAATAATGGAAACACAAAATTGTGACTAATCA
>NW_021490143.1:0-329 GCF_001605985.2 Dendrobium catenatum | reverse complement strand
CCACTCCCAGAGGCACCCTCCGAGTATTTCACTAATATCACTAGTGACTCTCCTTTAGCACCCACAGCAAGGCGGAGACGCCTTTACAAAAACTCTTTCCACCACTACCCGGTGCGGCAGAGAACCATCTTCCTTTTACACTTATCCCTAGTGTTGGTAGAGAACCGTCCGTCCTTTTACACTCTCCTAATGTGGGCAGAAAACCCTTCATCCTTTCACACTCTCTTAGTGTGGGCAGAGAACCCTTCGTCCTTTCACACTCTCCTAGTGTGGGCAGAGAACCCATCAGCTATTCACACTCTCCAAGTGTCGGCAGAGAACCGGATCTC
>NW_021490142.1:0-310 GCF_001605985.2 Dendrobium catenatum | reverse complement strand
GTTGACCTCTCTCAAACCTCAAAGGAACTAGGGACAATGACCAGAGAAGGCGACTCGGATCCTTGCTTAGAGCAACCTTTGTGAAACCCCTTACAAACTCCCCCTCATAAGATCCTCTCTCTCTCTTGTTCTCCCTCTCCTCTTGGCTCTCTCAGGTCAGGACAACAAAAAGATTCTCTCTTAAGAAAATAAGAGACTTTTTAAACAAAGGCTCCAAATTAGCCCTAATTAGTAATTAATCATCAAAGATCATCCATGACGATCGATCAATCATCCTGTATGATCTGTTTAAATTCGGGTCAATCAGCTA
>NW_021490141.1:0-319 GCF_001605985.2 Dendrobium catenatum | reverse complement strand
CTTGGGGACTGAGGAAGACCCTCGCCCAACCTTCATTTGCTCTCTTCTGCCAGAAGATAAAATAGAAGAAATAAAAGAGCTCATCTGTGAATTCAGAGACTGTTTTGCTTGGACATATGCTGAGATGCCTAGCTTATCCCCTGAAGTGGCAGTTCACAGATTAGCAATCAAATCCGATGCAGCGCCTATCAAACAAGCTCCGAGGAGAATGAGATTGGAGATTGAAGAACAGGTGATTATAGAAACAAAGAAGCTCATAAAAGCAGGCTTCATTCGTGAAAAAAAAATATGCTGACTGGATTGCCAATATCGTCCCTGT
>NW_021490140.1:0-244 GCF_001605985.2 Dendrobium catenatum | reverse complement strand
TAGTAGCTTTCAGTCACAAGCTAGCTTCTACTCGTTGATGCTTCTCAATGCCTCTTCTTCGTACTTTCTCTTGCTTCATGTTGTCGTATGGATCTTTGGTTAGTTACTTAATCTCATAAGTATATTCTTAATTTTTATTATTCATATGATTGACTTGTTTTGGGCTTTCAAATAGTTGGAACTTATTATTATTAGTATTTATTTAAAAATCATTAACTAATTTTATTAATTAAATAACTGTTGT
>NW_021490139.1:0-2348 GCF_001605985.2 Dendrobium catenatum | reverse complement strand
TAAAAAAAGGTTACAATGTGAATATCAAAACTACCTCAAACAAAAAAAGAGGCAAGCTCAAAAAGAGCTAAAAAAAGAAGCTCAACCAAATCAGAATTACATCCAAACTCAAAAAAGAACCCGTCACAAAGACTCATCACTCAATGGAACTCAATAGGAAACGCACTCACCCACTATTGTCCGAAACCACTGGAAGACACCGTATAGAAGGTTGAATCAGAAAGCTCCATCAATTAGAAGACTGAAACCTGCAGAAATAAAAACGGCAGACAGAAAAATATAGCAGAAGTGCTCCCAGACATACTTAGCCTGGACTCAGGATTAGCACAACTTCAAAGACTATTTCAGAAGAAAATATTCCCCTGGTTGCGCGAAGGCCATCCAAAAGGGGCCTGCTACTGGAGCATCATCATTATCCAGGCAAACAATTAGTAGTAGGCAAAAACCGAGTGTCCCAGCCCGAAGCGAAAGCAAAACAACATCCAGGAAGGATACCAGGATCAAAGTATCAAAGTAGATCAATGATTTCCAAGCTACATATCCAGTTCAAGACTTTTACCAAAACAGCTTTCTTAATGCTCACAGAAATAGAGGTAGAATAGCTCACAGCATTGCCAAATCTCCTATTATTCCTTTCTTTTCAAATGTAATAAATAGAGCAGCTAGTGATGAGATGATATAAATATTTTATCTGACGTTTCACTTGTATTTCACCACTAATCCATTCCTCAAGGTGAAGAATCGTGGGTCTAATAAGATGGCTTTTGACAGGAGGCATGAGATTCAAAATAACAGCATAGGAGAATGAACATTAAAAAAAAAAAAGAGAGAGAAACGCTCTCAGAAAAATTAATAAGCTACAAGTTTCAAGAACATGAATGTTCCTAATCAATAAAGCATATGCTATTTTAAGACCTCCAACCACAGCAAGCCAAGAGAAACAAGAATAACGCAAGGCATATTTATGATGCCAAATCAAATTGTCATAAGAGCATTTCTGAAGAGTAGAGTAGAATTCATTAACAAAACAACTGAATTTACTGCAATTCTGATTATCCCAGACTAAGCAAGAGCTAAAGGGTTCCAGAATAGGGATGCTAAAAATACTGTCCCAGAGATATTGTGCAACAAAACCTGGAATGGGCCAATTTTTATCCTCAATGAAATCCAACAGCTTAGCGTGAGGATTAGTTGCATTCAGCAAAGAGAACCTATCAGAAGCATTTCTTATGTTTTCATTACAAAACCAGTGGTCCCAATGTAAAGAGATAGGAGCAGTGGGAGTGATATTAAAGTTAAATTTAGCCCTTGCAGTGACAGCTGTTTTGCAAACAGATTTCTAAAAAGTGGAAGAAATGGTGGGGGGTTGACACCAGGGAGAAATACATCTACTAAATAACCAAATGGATAAAGGAGATCTAGCATTATAAATCCTGAGAATAAGAGAGCAGTTAAAAGCAAATTGAGCAGCCTGCAAAGAGGGCAGCCCCAACCCACCATTTTGCTTGGGAGTGCAAACGTTTTCCCAAGAGACCATATGAATTTTCTTTATAGCATTCAAGTCACCAAAGAACAAAAACTTAGAACAAATTTTCTTAAAAAAGTTGTGTACATTTATGGATAAGATAGAACCATGAATCCAATAAGCAATAAAATTCAGAATAGTGTATCTTAGGAATTGAAATCGGCCCCCAAAAGAGAGAAGATTGGCTTTCCAACCAGAAAGTTTTTTTGAAGCATTATCCATAATAGGCAAAAAAATCAGCAATTTTAAGCCTATTAAAGGACAAAGATGCCCAGGTAAGCAATTTTTGAACTTATATTATATATGGAAAGAGCTTGGCAAATAGCGTCTAGATTAGAAAAATTTCTAAGAAGCATAATGGAGCTTTTTTCTAAGTTGACATGCAGACCCGAAGCTTCAACAAAGTCTCCAAGAATTTTAGATAAATTGATACAATTTTTATTGGTAGCTTCTCCAGCAGGCTGTCGTTTCATGTAATGGCTTTTACAAACAATGTTAGAGCATTGCAGGTCCCTCCAATTTAAAAGCTATAAATTTTCTCAACAGGATGGTATGGAGCAAAGATCCGTACATCTGTCTATTTTTTTGCGATAAAATCGTACATCTATCTATTAAAGTTGCACTGACTTCTTTGTTACTGATTTATTTTTAAGAGTTCAACGCCATTTTATAGACACAGCTGTAATACCATGATATACTATACACAGCTGCTGCAGTTAATTAAACTTAGGACCATTAATTATACACGGCCATCATTTCTTGATAAACTATGCACAATTTCTGCGGTTAATTAAGCTATAAGGATCACTGTTTTACCTTCTAA
>NW_021490138.1:0-201 GCF_001605985.2 Dendrobium catenatum | reverse complement strand
ATATTTGTTACATCATGCCAAGCCCTTCCTTCAAATGAAGGTCCTCATTTGTAATCAACTGCAATATAGTGGATTCATTCAAACTTGGCTAGGCCCCGTGATTTTTCCCTTATCCAGGGTTTTCCACGTAAAAATATTGGTGTCTCTTTAAATACTGCACCCTTTCTCTCTCTTATATGATTGTGTGTTGGATCTTCATAT
>NW_021490137.1:0-512 GCF_001605985.2 Dendrobium catenatum | reverse complement strand
AAGTTTTTGGTAAAGAATTACCATCCAGCACGGTGGCTTGGGATATTAGAAAGCAATGGGATCAATATGGCCAATTCCACTTTACCACCTTGGGTAGAGGTTGGTTTTTATGTTCTTTCTTCTTGGGAGACATGGTTGAAGCTGTCCATTTAGGAGGCCCTTGGTTTGTGAACGGGCATGTTGTAGGCATGGAGAGATGGACACCAAACTTCACTACGAAATCGATGAAGGGTCTTTCTTCTCCAATTTGGTTAAGACTGCCCCACTTACTAATGCAGTGCTGGGATGAGAAGAATGTGGCTTGCATCGCTTCCAGAATTGGGAAACCTTTGATGTTTGATGGAAACATGTTTCAATGGGGGGGCAGGGAATTTGCAAGAGTTTGTGTGAGAATAAGTCTTGATCAATCTCTTCTGTTAGGCGTTTGGGTGGATAGTATGGATGGGAGGTTTTTCCAAAATGTGGAATATGAGAAGATTGCAAACTTTTGTTTCATATGTGGAAAGATAGGA
>NW_021490136.1:0-201 GCF_001605985.2 Dendrobium catenatum | reverse complement strand
AGTTGCCGTCAGAGGAGTCTCCTTCAACTCCTGTGGTTGATGGACTTTTGTTCGGGTGAAGGATGGGTTCATTGAACATCCCGTGGATTCGCATATGCCCACCAAGCGCTCTCCCATTACTGAATCTCTTACCGCATAATCGACAATGATACTTCTCTTCCTCCTCTACCAGCTTCTCCATCTTGAATATCGGCATTGCTC
>NW_021490135.1:0-214 GCF_001605985.2 Dendrobium catenatum | reverse complement strand
GTTGAAAACATAGTTCATATAGTCTTTGATTTAATTTTGAAAGATTTCAACTCAATTTTGCTTTGAGATTCGTGCCGGATCATCATAATTTTTTACTGATATATCAAATATATATATTTTTTTGACAATGTATAATGAGCGGTCCAGATCAGGCGGTCCAATGATGAGTACAATATCATTGACTAGAGATCTAACCTGGACATAAATTAATAAG
>NW_021490134.1:0-428 GCF_001605985.2 Dendrobium catenatum | reverse complement strand
ATTCATTAGGTTTCATGCGAAACAATTCATAATCATGCAACAAAATATTAAGTTTAGATTGCTTAACCTCATTATTCCCCTCATAAGTTATACAAAGTCTATCCCATATGCCCTTCCCACTTTTGCAAGTGGAAACTCGCATGAAGTCTTCTAATTTTAAAAGCACAAAAGAAACTATTCAAGCATTTGGCATTTAGTTGTGCTAAGTTACGTTCTTCTACTATCCAGTCCGCAAAAGGGGTTTCAACACTAACTCCATCAACTAATCTAGTTGGTTTTGTATACCCTTCCTGAACTAAGTTCCACATATGATAATCAAGTGACTGTAAAAATGTTGACATACGTGTTTTCAAAAAATGAAAAGGTATATTGTCGAATAATGGAGGTCTACTTATAGAGTAACCCTCAGGTGTATTTCGGTTTCCAAA
>NW_021490133.1:0-288 GCF_001605985.2 Dendrobium catenatum | reverse complement strand
CAAGATGAGGAAATACCTCATGACATCCAAACAACAATGCCACCGGATCTGCAACACTTATACGAGCAGACAGAAGGCGTCTACAACTTACAATGCCACGCCACCGGATCTGCAACACTCGTACAAGCAGACAGAAGGCGTCTACAAATATTTCAAAGTACCCCTGCACGTGCACTATAAAGTGTATACACATATGTACACTAAAAGGGGTAAAAACAATTATAAAATCCGCATAGGCCCCGGCGAGCGTTTTATTGGTACACATGTGACGCCTAGGGATGCTGCGCC
>NW_021490132.1:0-420 GCF_001605985.2 Dendrobium catenatum | reverse complement strand
GGCAGCCGTCATTAACAGATCGTTCTGGACGATACGTGTATCGTCCAGGACGATAAGTTCAAAACAGAAAGAAATTACTGCCATAAATAAATAAGGTATTCTGTATTTTTGGAAATCGGCCAGAACGATCTTGGATCGGCCTGGACGATATTCACAATTATGCCTTAATTAATCAGACAAATCAAAAAAGTAATTAAGGATGATTGATATGATCATATCGGCCTGGACGATCTCAAGATAGGCCAGGAAGATCTATTCAAAAACCTTAGTTACTTCTGGACGATAAATATCAGCCACCTTGAATTTAGAGCGATGCTCTGGATGATTTTCCTCTGATTTGAACTGATCAGCCTGGACGATCGTGAGATCGTCCTGGATGATCCAATCAATTTTGAAATCGTCCAATTTGCATTCAGGGCG
>NW_021490131.1:0-295 GCF_001605985.2 Dendrobium catenatum | reverse complement strand
TTCGGAGTGATATCGTCCTTCTACTCGGCCTCCAAGTATCGTCGATCATCTGCCCGATCTCCAAGTGATGTCGGCCTTCTATCCGACCTCTATGTGAAGACGGTCTTGTACCCAACTTCGGAGTGACGTCAGCCTTCTACCCGGCCTCCAAGTGATGCCGGTCTTCTGCCCAATCTCTAAGTGATGTCAGCCTTTCACCCGGCCTCCAAGTGATGTCGGCCTTCTGCCCGACCTCAATGTGATGTCGGTCTTGCACTTGACTTCCGAGTATCATTGGCCTTCTATCTGCCCTCCA
>NW_021490130.1:0-257 GCF_001605985.2 Dendrobium catenatum | reverse complement strand
TCATAATATGTCTCACAATCTGAATTATCATAATTGTTAGAATACTTGGGCTTCGCTTGGTTCAGTTTTTCCTTATGTAAAAATGTGTTTTAGAAAAGAAATTTTATAAAAGAAAGTTTAATAAAATGGAGTTTCAATAATAAAATGTTGTTTGGATAATATTTTTTTAAGTGCTTATTAATACTTGAAAGCAGAGTTAAATTGTTTGTTTAATAGTTTAGCTTTAGTGATTTTATTATAAAAGATTAAATTACTCA
>NW_021490129.1:0-272 GCF_001605985.2 Dendrobium catenatum | reverse complement strand
CCAAATCATGGTGTCATTGGGTTCCCATCAACCCAATGCACCTTCCTTGACCAGCCCAGCCCTTGGGCCAACTTGGGTTAAGAGTTAGGCTAACCCAAAGTGTCCAAAACCACTTGGGGTTGAGCCAATTCTTGACCTAAGTCAATTTGAACTTGACAAACACCTCCATAGAGTTCACATTGACCCAATACACCTCCCCCAGCCAGCCTAAGCATTGGGCTAACTTGAGTTAAGTGTTAGGCTAACCCAAAGTAGCCAAAAACACTTGAACC
>NW_021490128.1:0-296 GCF_001605985.2 Dendrobium catenatum | reverse complement strand
GTAAGAAATTTGAGATGAGTATGATGGGAGAGTTATCCTACTATTTGAGGTTTATCGTAAGATAATTAGATGATGGAACCTTTCTAAATAAAAAACGTACATTAAGGAGATCTTGAAGAAATATGAAATGGAGAAAGCCAAGCAAATAAATACTCTATGAGCTCTAGTGTTCAGTTAGATAAGGACCCAAATGGAAAATCTATTGATCAAAAGAAGTATAGAGGAATGATTGGATCACTATTTTACCTGTCTGCTAGCCGACCTAATATAATATTTAGTGTTTGTCTCTGTGCTAG
>NW_021490127.1:0-275 GCF_001605985.2 Dendrobium catenatum | reverse complement strand
AAAGTATGGGCTACTACTCTCTCTAACATTAAGGTCGTAAACACACTCTTTCAAATGTAAATCTAAAGGAGCAACTCCTAAAGTAGACTCCAATAAAATAAGAAGATACTCATTTTCCAAGTTATGCTCAAAATAATTCAGATTCATATTACTATCTTCCGAATTCAATTTCAATATGCTCAAGGTCAGAACAGTTTCTTTTGGGATCACATTAATATCATCCAGGTAGACCTTATCCAACGGGATATCCTATTCGAATAAAATTTGGTCTCATA
>NW_021490126.1:0-330 GCF_001605985.2 Dendrobium catenatum | reverse complement strand
ATAATTATTAATTAATTATATTAATTAAAAATTCAATTTCTTTTAAAATTAACTTAAGCCTAAGTTTGCTGCCAAACAATTTTCGTTTTATTTTTCATTAGTTTAGGATTCAAAACTGGTCAGTTAGAGGGGTTATGCATATTTTTTGGAGTTAAAATGGATTTATTACATTTTCCGAAAGGTTTAATGGCTTAATTAATGTTTAAACTTAGGAAAATTGATTAGGGGTCTTAATGACTTCTAAATTCAGCAAAAATTTTCCTAGTGGTTATACATGTCACTAAGTTTAATTGTTTAAAGTTTCAACTCAAGCGGAAGTGACTCCTAATT
>NW_021490125.1:0-207 GCF_001605985.2 Dendrobium catenatum | reverse complement strand
TATTGCTTTATGTACTAGAAAACTGCTTCATAAAGCAGTAAGAAAGCTGTCTCAAACGAAACATTCATCTCATAGTTTCAGTTAAGATTTTAGAATCATAATTAACTTAGGGAATCTTTAATATTCCATTACTTTTAATATCAACTCTTCACGATTTTCTTATCCTTAATTTTGATGGTTTATGGAATGATGGAAATAACTACTTTC
>NW_021490124.1:0-1506 GCF_001605985.2 Dendrobium catenatum | reverse complement strand
ATCTAGCTCAGTGTCCTTTGTGGATAGCGGCATTGAGTAATTAGTCAATTAAGGGGTGGCAGGTATAATAAAGGAAATATAATGAATGCAATAAGCACAAGTTGATAGGCAAGCATAGCAAAGGTGGATGCAAGCTGAGCTAAGGTCATTCATAGAGCAGGAACATTAGTAGTAGGCTCAAGAGACTGAGGAGATTGAAAATGATTAATTAGTTGTAGGCTTTCATATGCTTCTTTTGATGTATCTCTTTTCATGTTTTGTTTCATGTACTAATTCAAAACATATGAATACAATGTTAGAATATATTGTTTGGCTGTTTTTTATTAAAATTATAATTCAAAGTTATTTTTTTTATTGTTATAATGAGAACATAGACTCTGCATGTGAATACCTTCAATGAGTAGTTGAGATCTTTGGGTTGAGTGGCCTTATTTTGCTACGGACGTCCAGAGTCCCTTAAATGAGTTCTGTCTAGAATATGCGTAGGACGTATTAGGCTGTTTGGGACGGATTTTTTACTGCTTTCTAAAATAGCTTTTTAGTACAAAAAATTTTAAAACTAAAAAACTTTATATTAGAAAGTTGTTTTATAAAGTACTAAGAAAGCCATCCCAAACAAAGTCTTAGGCTCTGTTTGGAACGGGTTTTTTGCTACTTCTTGAAACAGCTTTTTAGTATAAAAATTAAAACTTTTGTACTAGAAAGCTGCTTCAAGAAGCAGTAAAAAAGCCGTCCCAAATGAAGCCTTAGTCTTACTGAATTATCAAGATTCAATTATAGGTGAGTTAAGGGTAGCATGCAACTAAAAGCCTTGGACAACTTCTAGGCATGACAAATTAAGATGGCTTAGAGTCTATGAGTTGTAGAACCTGAGTTTTTAATTATTAACATGATCAACACGAGCAAAGCGAATACGGGTGTAAAGGCAGTCCCTCTCACCATTTTGCAACCCCTACACCAGTTATTCAAACGGCCAGTGGTTTTCCTTCTGTAACAACTAGCTATGCAATCAATACGATTCAGTGATTTACCTATAACATGAAGATTTGCAATGAGTGTTGTTATCAGCTGGGTGCAATAAACCAAGATAAGAACACTCGAGGAAATACAATGTAATTGGAATATAAGAATATTGTCTTCTGATTAATATTGAATAAGGAGCCCTTGTTACATTAATGGAAGTGCGAGAAAATTAAACATTCATACTTATTTTACATTGTTATTCGATTGACGAACGTACAATATGATAAAAAATTTATACTAATGCAAATCCATACATTAATAATTCAAATTCAATGGCAGGCCTTCACACTTGGGTATCTTCGGAATTGACGAGTGCTAAGAAATTCTTGAGGTGGCGAGTGTAGGCGCAAGGCCGCTCCAGGTGAACTAGGTGGCCTGCCTTCGCTATGGATTGCAGCGTCGCATTGTCTCCTAATTGACTGCATGCAAATAAAGGCTTTTAGGTTGTTGAACCACAAAAACTGGATCTTCAAAGATCAATCA
>NW_021490123.1:0-207 GCF_001605985.2 Dendrobium catenatum | reverse complement strand
GTTTGCTATTGTTTTCCCAACATTTTCTCCCTATTCTTTCAGTTTTTCCACTGTTTGGTGTCTGTTTTCTATTGAAAACAGTGGAATATTTGTGTTTTGGCGAAGATCCGATAGGAATCACTTGGAATATTCAAGTGGTACCTATCAAATTGGTATCAGAGCGAGATCCAGACGGTGGAGGGCTGTTTTTCCCACTGTTTCGCTGCA
>NW_021490122.1:0-240 GCF_001605985.2 Dendrobium catenatum | reverse complement strand
TTAAATGCATTATTGAACCTCTATTAATGGCTCATTCGCTTAACATATTAATATTGCAATCAAATGACATTGGAAATGAGTACACTGCAGACTATTCACGAGTAATATCATCCAATAGCAATTAAATAAAATTAAGATTCTATGCAAGTTAAGATCGGACAATAAAATATTTGACAATTAATTGTCATTTGATGTCTTGCAATGAAGAACTTCTCTAGGTTCTCTTATGGAAATTCTTTG
>NW_021490121.1:0-461 GCF_001605985.2 Dendrobium catenatum | reverse complement strand
TTCCTCTCTCTATTTCTCTCTCTCACTCTCACTCGCTCTCTCTCTCTCTCGCTCGCTCTTTCTCTCTCTCTCTCTCTCTTACTCTCTCCTCTCTCTCCCCCTCTCTCTTCCATCTCTCTCAAACTCTCTCTCTCCCCCCCTCTCTCTTCCCTCTCTCTTTCTCTCTCTCTCCCTCTCTCTCTCTTTCTCTCTCTCTTTTCCCTCTCCCTCTATCTTTCTTCTCTCTCTTCCTCTCTCTCTTTCTTTCACTCTCTCTCTCCCTCTCTCTCTCACTTTCTCTCTCCTCTTAATCTATGGTCACTCTCTCTCTCTTGCTCTCTCTATCTCTCTCTCTCCCTCCCTTTCGAAGTGAAAAAATCGTGCGACGCCGATCAAAGGGGGATCTCTCTTGGATTGGAGATCTCGTCGCCGTAGTAGGACTGTGCTCTTTTGTGGATTATGGTGGGGGGTGACCCGCGGTC
>NW_021490120.1:0-304 GCF_001605985.2 Dendrobium catenatum | reverse complement strand
TTCTTTAGAACTACAAAATGTCATACTTAGTTTAGTTCTTGACGATTTTAAGCCATATATTCAAACAACATCATCCAAATTTTATATGCAATACATAGATTATCAGCATTCATGGAAATACACTTTTATTATTTTTTTTTCAAACTTTATGTCTTTCCATTAATAATGAATTTTCTATTGTCTTCACAAAAAAAAAAATCAAATGAGAAATGATTTGAAGCATATTACTTATGAATATTTACCAAAATTTAAATAATTTTTGAAAAAAGGTGTAAGATTAGTCATGTAATAATTATTTTTTCTT
>NW_021490119.1:0-204 GCF_001605985.2 Dendrobium catenatum | reverse complement strand
CGATGGTAGAGAAATATAAAGTTTAACATATTAGCATTGTACGAAAATCCAGCACGCAATCAGATAAGAGAGAGGGTTTTCATCCACTAGAGACAACAATATTTTTATGTGAAAAACCCCTGAATAGTGGGAAAAACCACGGGACCTGGCCCAGTATAAATGAATCCACTAGTATTATAGTTAATTACAAATGAGGTCCTTCCC
>NW_021490118.1:0-224 GCF_001605985.2 Dendrobium catenatum | reverse complement strand
AAATGCAAAATTGATTATTTTCTTATAAGAAAATTAGATTTTTTAGATTTCAAAGATTATAAAGTTATTTTGTGTAAAACTTTATGTACCCAACATCGATTATTAGTTTTGAAATTTAAGATAAAGGGGCGGAAAATAAAAAATAAAGTAAAATAATTTTCTAGTATTATATGGGGGCATTTAAAGAATATTAACAAAAGTATTTTTGAGAGTAAGTTTTTATA
>NW_021490117.1:0-3880 GCF_001605985.2 Dendrobium catenatum | reverse complement strand
TTCTGCCCGTCGACAAACTTTCATCGATCTTCTGCCCGAGGCCGTACTTCTACACGACTTCGTACTTCTCCTTGTCGTCGAACTTCTGCTCGTCAGCGGACTTCTAATCGTCGTCGGACTTCTGCCCGTCAACAAACTTTCATCGGTGTTCTGCCACAGATCGTACTTCTACACTACGTCGGACTTCTCCCTATTGTAGGACTTCTGCTCATCAGCAGACTTCTACCGGGTGTCGGACTTCTACCAGTTAATAGACTTTCGTCGGTCTTCTGCCCGATGCTGTATGACTACCCGACGTTGAATTCCTACCTGTCATTATACCTCTCCCCGACGCTGGAAGTATACCCGTCATTTCAACCTCTCTCCTTACAACGGTCTCTCCGACCTCTATCTCCAACCAACTGATTAACATCAGACCTCCGTAGGATCTCTCGAAGAAGAAGGGGAAATCTCCGGACTTCCTCGCCAAGAAAGGGGCCTCAAAAAATCGAGGAAAGGCCTCAATAGCAAGGACAGAGGAAGAAGAGAAGAAGGAGAAATCTCTAGACTTCCTCGCCAAGAGAGGGGCCTCGAAAAATCGAGGGAAGGCCTCAATAGCAAGGACAGAGGGAGAAGAGAAGAAGGGGAAATCTCCGAACTTCCTCGCCAAGAGAGGGACCTCGAAAAATTGAGGGAAGGCCTCAATAGCAAGGACAGAGGGAGAAGAGAAGAAGGGGAAATCTCCGGACTTTCTCGCCAAGAGAGGGCCTCGAAAAATCGAGGGAAGGCCTCAATAGCAAGGACAGAGGGAGAGAAGAAGAAGAAGAGGAAGAAAGAAGAAGAAAAGAAGAGATGACTGAATTTTCTTAAGGCTCCAAGGCCTTATTTATAGTCTTTGAAGGAAAGGAGGAGGTTTTTAATTTTTCAAAATTTTCTTAATTTTTCTGAATTATTTCAGAATTTTTTTTAGAATTTTTTGGTATTTTTTGGGAGATCAAACGGCCCAGATTAAATTTTTTCAAGGGAGGCGGGGCCCGCAGGCCAAACCGCCTCATTCCACCGCCTTATATGGCGGTGGCTGCCGCCGAGGCAAACTGCCCATATGGCGGTGGCTGCCAAAGAGGCGCGGCCAAGAGCGTATGCCTTGGCTTGCAGGCAGGGCTGAAGGAGGGCCCAGACGGGCCTAGACGGGCCATCACGCGGGCCTTAGGCGGGCCCAAGACGGGCCACCACGCGGGCCGAAGGGGCGGAGCCCTAAGGCGATCCCCAGCGCGGGCCGCAGAGCGGGCCGAGCGGCCCAAGCTCCGGAGGCAGGCCGGAGCGCTGGCCTGGCAAACGCATTATTTTTTGGTCGCCGGTTGCGGCGGCGGCCGGCCGACCGGCCGGATCCGGCTGCTAGCCCATTTTGAGGCCTGGAAAGTCCAAATCGGAACTTTTTTGGGATCCTCGGTCACGTTTATCGACGTTCTGACTCAATTTTGACAACTTTCTGGAACTCACGAGGCCATCTACAATCAAGTTTGAGCAAGAGCTTAAGTTTCAAAAAACAACAATTTTTTGACGGGTTTTCGGCCAATGAAAAATTGTCCGGAAGCATATCTTTTTGGACTCCTGAAACTTCGACGTCCGAAAATAGGGGGCAACTGATACGTACTCCAAAAATTAGCTTGATCGGCACGAATCTCGAGGCAAAAAGCTAGTTGAAAAACTTCAAAATTTAATTCAGAGAAGCACACGAACTCCGATTCAGCAAGCTTATAGTCGAACTGAGACGTCTCGAAAATACGAACCCAATGACACCAAGATCAACCCAATCCGAGCCCCAAGAGTCTGAATCAAAGGCTCAAAGCGCTGTTGGAAGGAGGTTCAAACTGCAATTGAGTTACAGAACGGTCTCCGATTTTTACGAGTTTATACTCAAATCGGAAGGCTCGACGAGAACGAATCAACGAGACCAGATCACCTGAATCCGACATCAATAAGGCGTTCAAATGACCAAACGAACGGTGGCACGATCGATAGGATCAATTCGACGTCCTTCAACCACTCCTATTCGCCCTGATGCTCACGCCTATTTACGGGCCATGCCACTCCAGAAAATATAGAACTAGAGTCCCTCGATTTCTCATAAGAGGGAGGCCGAAGCAAGAGAGAGAAGATAGAGGAAGAGCACTAGGAAAGGCATTTTTGAGCCCATAAATGAGTCGAGCTCGAGTCGGCTCGACTCACTTACACCCCTAGGCTCAGCTCTTTGAGAAATGCAACAACATGATAGATTGTTGGGTTTGTTGTTCACAGGACTTTAGGGTTATGAGATCGTTGACGTTCAAGGATGATGAAGAGGAGTTAGCAGGATCAACGATGTACAAAGAGATCACTAGGAAAGGCATTTTTGAACTTATGGCTTGTAAAGGAGAAGAGAAGTTCATGAAACCTTTGACATTTGACTTGATGGGAATGTATATGCTCACATGTGCGTTCATAGGTATCTTGTAGGTACCTAGTAGGTTATGGAGAAGAACTCATCCTCAAGAGGGACCCACATACGAAACTTGTCCAAAAGGAGGCACCACTCGCCCAAAATTCACACCAGACTCACCTAAATTAATCAGTATGTGCTACTCACTTGAGCCTGCCAAGGGGCTCACTATTTGGAGTGCGAGCAAAAAAATTCCTTATTAGGCTAACAACTTGCAACATACATAAACACTTCAATCACTCACTCTTCCTCCGAGCCAACTTGGACTGTCGTTCTCTCCCAGAGCAACCATGTTCCCCATACTCAGCCACAGGAAAAGCTTATTCATGGGAACCTTGGCCTACCTTATTGTGCCCATCAGATTCAATTCTCCATTCCTGATATTTCGCCGCCCCTCTCTCGAGTGACTTGAGATCCCTCATACAAGTTACCAGCAAGTCAACAAGCACGCTAGCCACTAGTTCATCTTTCATTTTGTACTCGCCCATAAAACTTGCCTCGTACACACTCAATTGAACTCACCCTTACACACTTGACATCATTGTGCTCACTCGGAGACGAATCATAAAAGCTATGTATTCCTTTCTCCTCCATCCAATAAGGAGGAGACATGTTTGGGTAGCGTTTAGTGTTGTATGAGCGTTCCATGTAATATTATATTTTTTGCTCTTTCTAGTGCATTTTATGCAACTCTCATAATATATAAATAACAGACAGTAAGGACCAATTTGAGGGCTTTTTGACTCATATAGGAGATAATTTACTATTTTGATACCCATAGTTTCCTGAACATTCTACATATTTTATTATATTCTCACTACCATCCATTCTCACAAATTCTAGCTCATCAAGTTGACTATTTTGAGACCCTTAGTTTTTTTTTTCTTTCACTGTTTATTTTCATAGGAAAATAGTCAACAAAAATTATTTTTTACTGAACTTCTTTGTTTTAGTTTAAGAAAACACTTATTTCCTAAATTTCAAATTCATTCATGAGGAGGTCTTCCCATATTTCAAAAAACTAATTCTATTAAAAATCTTTTTATAACTTGATACGTCATCAAAAATTGCTCTGATCAAGCACGAATCTCGAGGCATATTCAAAGTGGAAATTTTTTGGATTATATGGATTCCAATTTCAGCAAACTTATAATCAAATTGAATATCTCAAAGGGACGAACCAATCAGCACCAAAATTGGTCCAACCCAAGCCAAAATGAGTCCGAATCGGGGCCCGGACCACATTGGGAAGGGTTAAAGAATTATTTGGATAATGAAATGATATCCAAATATGACATGCTTATATTCAAACCGAGCGTCTCGGCGAGACGAATCCAACAAGCCCAAGATCTCTGAATTCCGACACTGTTAAGACACTTAAACATTTAAAAAACTCTCTACAATCGGGGGAATCAATACGAG
>NW_021490116.1:0-251 GCF_001605985.2 Dendrobium catenatum | reverse complement strand
CTATAAGCTTGCTGAAATCAGAGTTCGGGTGCTCCCGAAATTAATTTTTGAAGTTTTTAACTAGCTTTTGCCTCGAGATTTGTGCCCGATTAAGCTAATTTTGTGATGTCATATCAGTTGCCCCCCTATTTTTGGACGTCGAAGCTCTATAAGTCCAAAAATACTTGTTCTGAACTTTTAAATTGGCCAAATCGCAAAAAATTGCGTTCCAAAAGTTGAACATTTGCTCAAACTTGATTGTAGAGGTCTCG
>NW_021490115.1:0-245 GCF_001605985.2 Dendrobium catenatum | reverse complement strand
CTTCCATAAAAAGCTTTTAAATTTCCTAGTGATGAACACAACATCATCATTTTCAGATCCGGAAGAATCAGTGTCCATGTTGTTGACCTTTAGTGCCACAGTTTTCTCCTTTTTTTCTCACCTCTATAAAGATTTCTTTGATTCACCCCTTGCTTATAAGCAATGAGTGATCCAACTAAATTATAAACATAATAAGAATTTAAATCTGTAGATTCATTAATTGTAGTGATCTTAGCATCGAAAGA
>NW_021490114.1:0-308 GCF_001605985.2 Dendrobium catenatum | reverse complement strand
TGTAGCAGAAGTTATTTGTCGCAGCTGCAATGCTCCTTGTTTTAAGCAGAACTCGGGAGCCAACACCATTAGAGCTGCATACAAGAACTCATCAACATCAAGCTGACCAGCAGTGAGTTGATGAGAAATCTAAGAAGGCTCATGTGAGTAAATTTTTTTTGGATTTTTAGAATAAAAATTTATTTTAATAAAACTATTTGTAACTTGCAGGATGATTTCTTACTAGTTAGAGAAAGTAGGCAGTCCACTGGCGAGGGATCATCTTCTGGATAGGCCCATACTTCTGAGTATCAGACATGGTCAGAAGT
>NW_021490113.1:0-238 GCF_001605985.2 Dendrobium catenatum | reverse complement strand
TCTATCCCCAATTGACTTAGGATCGAGGGGTAAGTATTCCTTATATTCAGTCATATCAAACAACTCTTCAGAATCCAGGAGAGCAGGTAGGGTAAGGTCCTCAGACTCTTGTGTAGGAGGCCTAGAAATGACACAGGGATCTAAGCTGTCAACCACTGGATCATCAATTGGAATCATCACTGAATCAGGAACTGGACTGATTGCAAGAGAGCTATCTACTGTAACAACTGGGGTACTG
>NW_021490112.1:0-539 GCF_001605985.2 Dendrobium catenatum | reverse complement strand
AGTTTTATAATCAGCAGTATCAGAGGCCACAGTATCTGCCACCACAGCACCCTCCACTTCGGATTCAGCCAGAATTCAACCAACAACAGCCTTACCTTACTCCAGAAGAAAGAAAGGAAAAGTGGGAAAAATACAATGAGATGATTGGTAAGACATACCCCTTTAAGAAGGATGCTTTGAAGAAGATCTTTAAAAATCTTCTAAAAAAGCCAGACTTCAAATTGCCTGCACCTAAAAGGCCAGAAGAAGCAGGTAAGTCAAAACAGTTTAATTATTGCCCTTACCATCAGATGTTAGGCCATCAACTTGAAGATTGCATCACTTTTAAAGAATGGCTTGACAGAAATATGAAATCAGGAGCTGTAGTGATTCCCAAGGAATACTTAGTGGATCTGGGGCAGGGATCCGCTAAGTGTGTGACTGCTGAGCCTATCATTCCTACTTCCTTTTCAGATTCTGATTCAACTTGGGATATAGCTTTATCCCGTTCTTCAAAGAAATATCTAAATAAACTTTATTTTTCTTCTCTTCAGGAGTCT
>NW_021490111.1:0-203 GCF_001605985.2 Dendrobium catenatum | reverse complement strand
TTGTTTGAGACGGCTTTCTTGATGCTTCTTAAAGCAGTATTTTAGTAAAAAATTTAAGAAGCAACTAGAAAGCCGTTCCAAACGAAGCCTTAAGAAACAATTAAAAGCACCCAAATGAAGCCAAAATCTACAATGCAGCCACACATCTTCAGATTAAGAATAATATAAAAAAAAGACAACGATGAATCATCAAGTTAGTTGAT
>NW_021490110.1:0-1271 GCF_001605985.2 Dendrobium catenatum | reverse complement strand
GGCATCCAATAAATTGAATACTTGGGGGAAGAATTGTTTTTCTTTGGAAGGGAAACTTGTGCTTGTCAAATATGCTTTTCTTTCTCTTCCCATGTTCTTATCATCTATATCCCTTGTTCCTATATCAATTATAAAAGAATTTGATAAGATATGTAGAAGCTTTATATGGAACAAAAGTAATGGGAGAATTGGATTGCATTATGTCTCTTGGGATCTTCTTTGCAAAGCAAAAAATGAAGGAGGTACAGGACTGTTTTCTGCAGTTTCCAAGGTTGGGCCACTTCAAGCTAAATTTGCTTGGGAGTTTCTTAAAAAGCCTAATTCCCTTCTTAACCAAATTATCAAAGGAAAGTATGGTAATGATATTTGGAATAAGACCACTAAAATTAATGGTTCTCCTACTTGGAAAATCATTACTAATGGAGCTTACTTTCTTAAAAAGATTGTGAGATGGAAAGTTATGAATGGAAATTCTATCAAATGGATGCAAGATACTTGGATCCTTGACAAAAATCTGTCCAAATGGCCTTCATTCATAAACATGTTGGATCCTATTGATCACAAGTTAAGTTCTTTTATCATTGATGGGAATTGGAATCTCTACTCTTTAGAGAAATTTTTTGGCAAGACTCTTATGGATATTATTATCCAAATTCCTATTGAAAAAGAACAAAATGAAGATCAAATTGAATTGTTAAAACATCATTCCGGAAAATCTATAGCAGCTCTTTGTTCTGAAGCCGATTCAAACAATTTTCTGGGTGAAAACCATTGGAATTGGGTTAAAAGCATAAAGCTTAGACCCTCTATTGAATTATTCTGGTGGAGATTATACAACAATGCAATTCCTTCGGGTGAGTTCTTATTGAGAAGAAAAATTTCCACCAATGCAAGCTGTCCGAGAGGATGTACAGGAATTGAAGATAAAAGCCATATTGTAGCAAACTGCAGTAAATTAAAAAACTGTTTGCTTATACTTAACAATTGGGGTTTTAATATTCCGGTTTTTGAGGATTTTAACTCTTGCTTGGATGGATTAGTTAAATCTTCTAAAACTAATCCTTTATTGGCAAACATGTACTCTGCAGCAGTTTTCATAGCTTGGAAGAATAGATGCAAGCTAGTTCACGGGAAGAGTGAAGAATCTGTCTTCTTTATGGCTGCTAATACCGTCTCCTTAGCTACTGTTAGCAACTTTATCGTTGCTCATCCGGAAAACTGGGATACTAATCAACTCAAGCTGTTTTCATCTTGGTGTCCCCCTCCAACCG
>NW_021490109.1:0-325 GCF_001605985.2 Dendrobium catenatum | reverse complement strand
AGAAGATGTAACTTGAGAGTTACAAAATTTCAAGGATATTCTTTGAATATTTGGTATTCAAAGAGGTCGGATCATTCACTTAGTTGAAGTCAAGTGAATGGAGTTAGATATTCATTCGTTGATTTTGTGAATCAACAAATAAAGGTTTGGGCTTAGGATTTGGTCCAAAAGCCTTGGAGATTTATCTTGCATAAGAAGAGATTTGTTGGTTTTATGTACCAACAATGGAGATAGGAGAACTTGGGATTTGATTCCAAGTTGCAAATGATTCATGTACTCAAACACTTTGAGCTTTGAGAATGCTCCAAGCATTATGCACGAAAGG
>NW_021490108.1:0-280 GCF_001605985.2 Dendrobium catenatum | reverse complement strand
GCAAAGTTTGGGTCAAAGACTTTTGGATGCAGGTAAAACGATTGTGCTAAAAGCTGAAGATACAGAAAAAGGTAACTTAGTTGGTGACGAAAATAATGACTTGATAAGCAAATTAAAAAGCTCACCAAAGCACAAACATCAATTAAAATTGAATAAATGTAAAAATGGTAAGAATGTTAATATTTCTTCTAACGTTATTTGCTTTAGATATAAGAAACCTTGACATATGAAAAATCATTGCTTTAATTTAAGAACTACTCCTGCAAAAGAAAAAGGTAAA
>NW_021490107.1:0-346 GCF_001605985.2 Dendrobium catenatum | reverse complement strand
AAAGCCTAGGAGAGGCTCAAAGCAATACCCAACAGCTCCTTGGTGGAGCTCTTGGTTTTCTACCCAATATCTTTTCTTTCTCTCTCCATTTTCCTAGTTCTCTTCGTGAGTTCTTGAGGGGAATTTTGTGGCTCTTTGTGTGAATTTCGGCATTTTACAATCTCCCTTTGATATCTCGAAGAAGAGGTGCGAGAGGTTAGAAAACTCTGAATTTTCTCCACAATTTTCATCCTGTTTCCAGGCGCTGGAATCCTCTCCCCACTTCCTCCTTGCCGCCGGCTTTGTTGGTCCTGCCAGAAAATTGGCCGTCGGCCAATTGCTCCCTCTCGCTATTAATCCCTCTGCC
>NW_021490106.1:0-242 GCF_001605985.2 Dendrobium catenatum | reverse complement strand
CGCCCGACTGCCTGCCCGTGCTGCCCCACTACCATGGGATTCGAACTCATATCAAAAGAAACATCAAACATTCAAAAGAAACATCAAACATTCATCCATTTTGATGGGAAGGAAAATGCGTTAAAAGTTTTACTCTTTTATATATAAACTATAGTAATACAAAAATTTAAATTTACAACTTATTTAATTAAAATTTTAAAATTAGTAATTAATTAAATTAAGTTAGTTAATTAATAATTAAT
>NW_021490105.1:0-217 GCF_001605985.2 Dendrobium catenatum | reverse complement strand
TTAGGTTAATCATTTACTAGCAATCAAGATAATGATGTTGGATTTCATTGAACTTTTCTTGAACTTTAGTTACTTGGATATGGACACAACTTGATAAATTTAAGAAATCTCATGTGCAAAGTGAAGATTCAAAGGCTTTTTAATTTTGTGCTTGTGTTTAGAATATTTTTCATTATAAATGTTTGCATAAGATAGTGAACACAAATAAAAATTATTG
>NW_021490104.1:0-290 GCF_001605985.2 Dendrobium catenatum | reverse complement strand
GGTGGCCTGCGCAGCACCGTTAGTATGTCAAGTAGACTATGTGTACTACAATTATATGGAGAATCCATGCGTTCAAATTTAGGTCCCTTATTTCCAAAAAAAAAAAAAAAACTTTTGATAATTGTAAAATTATTATGAAGAAATTAACTATTTTAAAATTTTACTTAAAAAGTAAATTTTTAGCATAAAAAATTATTTTAAATAGTGAAAAATAGTTGTCAAATAAAAATTATAATTATGATTTAAAAAAATAGTTGTGATGCCCCAAGATCAAACTTGGAAAGAATGTC
>NW_021490103.1:0-263 GCF_001605985.2 Dendrobium catenatum | reverse complement strand
TTATATATATATATATAAATAAGGGAAAATCACAGAGGGGCCTACATGTTAATCAGAAAAAAAATAATTTCATGATCCTAAAAAGGACTCAAGCTCACTAATGCTCAAAAGAGCTACGAAAAGAAAAAAAACTAAGATCTCGAGTTCCTTACTAATCAAAAATAGAAAAGAACCATGGTACCTTCTATGTTACACAACAATGAGCACCCAAAAAATGGTAAGCAACCAAAAATAATAGTCAGATCCAGCTTCCCCACAAATAA
>NW_021490102.1:0-979 GCF_001605985.2 Dendrobium catenatum | reverse complement strand
TTGATCCACTAGCTTCTTGATCTCGGTGAGGTATTGCTCCATCGTCGAAGATCCCATCGTGATATGGTGAAGCTCATTTTTGAGCTGTATAACCTTGGATCGGTTTGAAGACTGGAATGTGGTCTCAAGAACTCGTCAGATTTCATGCAGCGAATCAAGATGTAGAATGTATGGTAGGATCGTAGGTGAAACCGTGGAACAGATCACAGCAGCAAGATTGCGATCGGTGTGAATTTGATCGGAAGATAGCGTGGATTGAGTGGAATCACCCGTTTGCTGAATTTGAGCGTCCGACGCCGATTGACTTGGTGATTCAAGAAGATGATCGAAGCCATTTGCTCTCAGCAGTTCGACGATCTGGCTTCTCCAGATCGGGTAATTGTCAGTTGACAATTGATTGGGAACAAAGTCTTGAGGTGAGAGATGATGAACTTGAGGGAGGGGAGAGATGGATTGATGTTGAGACGCGGTACCTTGAGTGGTTGCCGAATTGGAAACGGCAGATGAAGCTTCCGCAATTTTCTTTTCTCGCTCAGGATGGTACCCGCTCTGATACCATGTAGAGTTGGAAGAGACGAAACAGATAAAGAAACAGAGAAGATTAATCTATTTTCCTGATGTGTAATGGAGAGTACATGGCTTTATATAGCTTGCTACAGTGCATGTATAAGTAGTAAATACATGGTCTTATAAGGGCTAGCTTATGAGCCTTAATATACCTTTCTCTAACTATTTCTGACATGTGACCACAAAATTCTAATATAACATCTTCTCTTTCTCAACAACCATCATCGAGCATAGAAACTTGTGCTAGCGAACTCGAGCTTAGATATTTTAATATCTTTTCAAAGGAACTCGAACTGTAGAGCTCTAATTCCAAAGAGAAAGCTTATCCGAAAAATGAGTATATGGTAAAACATAACATTTATTTCATTTTCATACTAAAGATTTATATTTTTTTCCTAAAGATTTATTCTTA
>NW_021490101.1:0-311 GCF_001605985.2 Dendrobium catenatum | reverse complement strand
AATATTAATTTTTATGTAGTCTAAATGAATAGACATGACATTAAAAATTCCAATTATAATAAGTTATAAACAAATTTTAAATTTAGAAAGACTAGATTTTCTAATGAAATTAATCTCAAATTACAATCTAATTTAAGCACAATTAAGATTAAAAAGACTAATGAAATTCATAAGAACTAAATACATTTCAAAAGAAATTCAAATCTAAAGCAAATACAATATATATTGATATTAATAAAAAAGATTACAAAATCACTTCATAATATCAATACTTAAATAAAAAGAAAAAAAATACACTGAACTTTTAACAC
>NW_021490100.1:0-221 GCF_001605985.2 Dendrobium catenatum | reverse complement strand
TTTTATTTGCAAATTTATCTCAATGACTTTCAAGGATCAATTATTAAAGGATTATCATATGACTGCTTACACTTCTCTTTTTGTTGTTGTCAAAACGGGGCAGAAAATATTATTTGTTCTCATATTTTTATTTTTTTTTCTTGTATTTTGTTCATATTATATTATTTGTTCGTATTTTATTCTTTTTTTGTGTTTTGGTTATGTATCGTATTTGTTTATAT
>NW_021490099.1:0-270 GCF_001605985.2 Dendrobium catenatum | reverse complement strand
AATCCCTATAGGAGCAAGCTCATATAGTTAATTACAAGTAGTGATTTCATACCCTTTTTGACTACAAAGTAGAAGACAAGGAACAGAAGTAAAGAATTTTTAAGGACAAAGCTCAATATTGAACATTTATTAGCTAGTCAAAGGATGAAAAGTAGGAGGTGTCGGATTCTGAGAAGCCCAGAGACAACCTCAATCTATCCTATGTTGAGCTTTACATTTTAGGAGAAAATTTCATATTTAAGTTGACATTTTATTAGAAATTTGGGATTT
>NW_021490098.1:0-1607 GCF_001605985.2 Dendrobium catenatum | reverse complement strand
TCTATATATAATAAAATTTTATCCAATATAGAAGAGTTAGAGTAGAAGAAGAATATAGGATATTTATAATAATTAGAGAAGACTCTAGAGTAGTAGAAAGATTTCGGATATTTGTAAAAAATAGAGAAGTCTCTAAATTTGCTATATGATAGAAGTATGTAGATTTAGCCTTCATACATATAATAGGTAATGACATGATGTTATAAGCAAAGATAAAAATTACTCAGCCTAAATTCAATAATAAAATTATTCTTTTATCCAAAATTTCTATATCACATTACTTGCCTCACTATCTATCTTTCTTCTAAAATATTTCCAACAAATTTAGTTAGAAAATTTGTATCCAATCTGCAAACAAAAAATCTAATCTAAGCGTCTTAACGTACTTAGACAAAGATGTCGCGAGGGTCCTGGTGGAGCTTGACATTACTAAGGATTTTCCTGATAAAATTTGGCTTGGTTCGGAGAATTCTGGGTATGTTCAACGGGTTCGTTTCGAGGAGGTGCCTGCTTATTGTGTTGTGTGTAAACGGCTTGGTCATTTCAAGGGGGATTGTGGTAATTCTTCTGCTACTCTGAATGTGCATAAATCTCGTGAGAATGTGGTTAAGCCTGTTGATAATGCAAATAATGGTGTGGTTGTCAATGATTTGGTCGTTGGTGAGGCACAGGTTGCGGGCGATCCTCTTCCTGTTTAAGGGGATCGGCCGCTGCCTGTAAACGAAATTTCTGAGATTTTGGAGTCTTTGGTTACTTCTAACCCATCCGTCAGTATACCCCCTATGAATGTGGTTGATGTGGTTAATACTGTGAATGATGTACCTGGTAGGCGTGTTGATATCTGTTCTGTCTTATCCCCCGATGCAGCTCCTTTTGTACCTCCGGTTGTGACTGATGTTAGAGACCCTGATTCTCCGGTGATGGTGCCGGAGGTGGTTTATGGTGCGATGAATGTGGTGAATTCTGATGGCTCGCCAGTTATGGGTGCTGTAAATTCTAATGGGGGTGTTCAAGTTTTAAAGGATGCAGATGGTGGTTCTGATGGTTTTATGCCTGTTGCGGTGGTGCCGGCTGAAATTGAGAAGGAGTTGCCGTATATGGGGAGAGAGGAAGTTATTTCGATGACAAACAGTTTAGTTGTGGTCCCTGTAAGTGAGGTTGATACCCAAGTGATGGCTAATTGTGTTGGTAATTCATCTGGTTTGGATATTAGGAATCAGAATAATTGGTTGGTTGATTTGTCGGATGTGGATTCGGATTCGCAATCTCTTGAGTCTGACCATGATTTTACTCTTGTGCGTACCTCTAATGTTGGCAATCGTGGAAAATTTTGGGGGAGAGGTCGGCGCAGAAGATGAATTTTCGTGTAGTAATTTTGTTGCTTTTTGCTGTTTCTTCTCGGGATTTGTAGGATTTACTGTTTGATTTGCTGCTACGGTAGGCTATGAGCAATGATGTGGTCGGGGATCGCGTCCTGATCTTTCTTTGCTGGTGGCAACCGTAGGTGTGGATTCTCTGGTTGGATCGCTGGGATGCTTTCTTCGCTTACTGGAGGGTCCGTGCGGGACGACCTGGACGCTCGAAGTCTTGACTAATTCCTGAGCTCG
>NW_021490097.1:0-944 GCF_001605985.2 Dendrobium catenatum | reverse complement strand
AGAGAGAGTGAAAGAGAGAGAAAATGATATTCCTATATCAGTTTTCAATCCAGCTGCCAAAAGTTCTTGGGTCCTTCATTAAAGTTGTAGAAGATAGCAAGAGCTTTCCAACGAGCCTAAGTACATCAAATTCCGTCCACAGGATTGTAAGATATAGCACCTTTTCTCTAAAACTTTGACTTGCAACTGTAGAAAATCTACAACACATGGAGCCTCCAATCTTTAGGTGTTGGAAGACTATATTGCCCTCAAGCTACGTTTAAAATTTCGTTAAATTTCGTTGAGTGTTTTGGAAGATATGAGCATTTGAAGTTTTCTAGTCAAAATGAACCGCACAAGATCTGGACCATCCGATCGAAAATCAGACGGCCCAGATCTGGGCATACCACGCCCGTCTTAGCTGGGATTCGAACGTGGGTCGGTCAACACTATGGGTGACACGTGGCATTATGCTGTGGCGGCACGTCGTCGCGCCAATCATTGTCTTATTTGACCAAAGTTGGTCAAAAATAATTAAAAAAGTGCTAAAAAAATCTTCCACAATTCATAGAAAATTAAATTTTCCACCAAATTGGAAATTCTTGGGCTCGTTGGAAAGATATTTTAATGTAGTATTCAATAAAATTAAGTTTAATCTGTTTTGAGTTTTGAATTATAAGAAAAATAATTTTATTTAAATTTAGATTTTCTTAATTTTATTATAATCCAGGGATCAAATTTATCGCAAATTTTGGTGGAATGTTCTTGAGCATCTTAGGCATATTATGTGATTTTTTTAGGATCAGATGATCTTTAATTTTCTGTGATGTGAATTTTCAAGTTAAAAGGTTCATTTTGGACCTCAAACTTTGAAAATTTATAACTCATTAGATACATACTATTTTTTTGTGAAATTTTTGTGATGTGAATGTATGTGTACCAGAGTTAGACACACCAAATTTCAT
>NW_021490096.1:0-214 GCF_001605985.2 Dendrobium catenatum | reverse complement strand
ACGATCCACCGGGACGATGTCCAAAAATAAGTTATTTCTCAACAAATCTGATGGCAGATTCTTTCTATTTTGAACCTATCATCATGGCTGATACAAAATCATCCAGGACAATGTGTTTTGCATAAAGACGGCTGCTTTAATGAGGATGCCCTAGTTAGGGTTTCTACTTTTGTCAGGTCATCCAGGATGATATAAATATCATCCCGGATGATGT
>NW_021490095.1:0-261 GCF_001605985.2 Dendrobium catenatum | reverse complement strand
AAACGATCCAATATACCTTGGACTGAGCTTACTCACTTTGCCAAATCTGCTCACACCCTTCATCGGACTGACTTTGACATACACAAAAGTCATCAACTTGAAATTCAACGAACATGTGCTTCTGATCGTAATATTTCTGCTGTCGATCTTGTGCAGCTTTCAATCTTTCTTTAATCAAATCAACTTTCTTAACAGTTTCTTCTACAAAAGTGGCACCCAATTCATGTCTATCTCCGACCTCAGTCAGAGTCAAAGGAGTAC
>NW_021490094.1:0-322 GCF_001605985.2 Dendrobium catenatum | reverse complement strand
GATGAATAGCGAAATAGAATTATAGAATAGGATTTTCTCCTTTTCGGTTTCATTTTGCATCAATTGATTTGTAATCAATGAATCGAAAATGTTCCTTTTTTTATCGCGTGGTTTTCAAAAATATGTTATGTTCCCCCGGTTCAGCAATCAAACTATCGATTTGATGTCGTCGCACGGGGTTTCATTCGAAGCCAAATTCCATAGATAAAAGACCTGATCAGCCAACCAGTTTCTGATTCAACCAGTCCAATTTTTAAAACCTTGCTACTTTGAGCAAAATCGAGGTTAAAACAATTGTGCATACACTTGTGTGAGATACTTA
>NW_021490093.1:0-451 GCF_001605985.2 Dendrobium catenatum | reverse complement strand
TGTCACTGAGAGTACTATGGAGATCGGTAATTTAGTTGTTCAGCATTTTCAAAATCGCCTCAATAAGAATTTTAGTTTGGCTCAAATTGTTGATCATTCTTTTATTCCTAGCCTTGTATCCCTAGAGAAGAATGAGACTCTTTCTAAACTTCCTTCTTTCAAGAAAGTTAAAGAGATTCTTTTTGGAATTAATAGTGACCCTGTGGCTCAGCCTAATGGTTTTACCACTAATTTTTTTCAAAAATATTTGCATATTATTAATAATGATCTTTTTTTTTTTCTATTTTGGATTTCTTGGATGGTATTTTTATCACTAAGTTCTTTACTTATACTTCTATTGTGCTTATTCCCAAAAATAACTCTGTCAGCACTTGGAATAATTATAGACCTATCAGTATTTGTACCTTTTTTAACAAATTGATTTCTAAAATTCTCATGAATTATCTCACTT
>NW_021490092.1:0-274 GCF_001605985.2 Dendrobium catenatum | reverse complement strand
AAACCCCCCCCCCCCCCCCCCCCCCCCTTCTTGGTTAGCCTTGGGACACTTCTATAAGGTCTAACTACCTACACGAACTATCATACTCATTTCACTTTTTTTTCTTTAAGAGTGAAACCAATCATCTACCTGAGCATCTTCATCTCTACAAAACTTAACTTAATTTTATGCTTCTCATTTAATGGCTAACATTTTACATCATAAATCACTTTAAATCCTTGATTGCACTCATAACTCCATCTATGTAAGTCAAATTAAAACTTTTGCTAGATTG
>NW_021490091.1:0-569 GCF_001605985.2 Dendrobium catenatum | reverse complement strand
GGCATAAAATGAGCCAACAAAAAGAAATCTTCCCTCTCTTTTAAACCTTTAAATCTTAGAAGAATTTATGTGTCACTTGATATTTTCAAAGGCTTGATCTCAAATTTCATGACTGTTACAAATTACTTTGATATATTATTCCATAAGATATTTTTTTTTTGAACCAAGTTTTAAACGGATCTCATTTTCTTATCCAATTGGTTTATTCTGAGTTAGGTCTCTTGTTTTCAAAAGACGATTTTGCTTGAGAGAAGTCCTAGGGTTAACAGGATCAAATATTCTACCATTTTTGGATTTCAAATATGTTAACTCATTGGTCTTACAAGTCTTTAAATTCAATCACTTGAAGAATTTATCATTTTTCGTGCATTTAAAGAAAAAAAAAATAAATATTTTTATTGTTTTCATTACTTTTTGTTTCTTCTTTTTTGCCTTTTTTATATTTTAACCTTTTCTTTTATTTGTATTTTTGTGCTTTTTGGGCCTTCTCTGATCATCTACATCCACCTCTTAAATTTTATTTTTTGGTCCCATCATCCTAGACAAATTTTATATCATCCTAGATGAAG
>NW_021490090.1:0-284 GCF_001605985.2 Dendrobium catenatum | reverse complement strand
CTAATGTTATTAGTTTTAGATTGCATACCTTATGTCAATCACCATTTAGATTAAATTTTCAAATGAATTTCATATAATTACTTACATTTCTCGTCTATTTCTTCTTCACTTTTTGTTGTTGTCAAAAAGGGAGAGAAATTTGTGTTTGTATGTTTTGTTTTTGTTTTCTAATTTTGTGTTATTTGGCTTGTGTTATTGTCTTGTATTTTTTATTTTTTGTTAAAATTTTTTGAAAAACAAAAAATTCTGTTCTTTGGTTCAAAATGCCTCCTTATTTTAATGTA
>NW_021490089.1:0-221 GCF_001605985.2 Dendrobium catenatum | reverse complement strand
TTATTATTATTATTATTTAATTAATCTTTCTCGTTTTTAATCCACTGTCGACGCACAACACCTTGATTTGAACGTATTTGAATTCTGCACATTCTGGAACTAGTTTTACTTGAAATTTTTGGACCTGTATGCATCTATTTTAAAAACAGCCAATGATACTATTTTAAAATTATTTAATTATCGTCTTTAAACTTTGAAATTGCGTAACTTTCTTGTTTTAA
>NW_021490088.1:0-253 GCF_001605985.2 Dendrobium catenatum | reverse complement strand
ATGGTGAATGTCGAATTCATTAGGTATATTGTGAATCACCTCTGAAAACAAGGAAACTTGCATATTCAATTTGTTTGTAAGTGATAAGAAGAGGGTGGGAAGTACAATAACAATCGTACTTAAGGAAGGGAAAGGGATGGTTGTAATGAACATCCTAACATATTCATGAAGAAAATATAAAAAAAAAAAACCATGCGATGAATGTATAATAGATGTGATGAGTTCTCTACAAACGTTGATAGAAGAACCGTAA
>NW_021490087.1:0-269 GCF_001605985.2 Dendrobium catenatum | reverse complement strand
TCCCTCAAATAGAGGGGATGCTGTCAATTTTTTTTTTTTGCAGGTGCTACAGGTTTCCGGCGGCTACCCGGAGGTTTGGCCGCCGGAAACTACGATACCGGACGGCCAATTGCCAGCCGCCGGTAATGGCATTACACCGTCGATTTATTACCGGCGGTTACCGACGGCCACCGGCGGTTCTATGGTGGACATCCGGCGGTTTAGACAGCCGGAAATACCGACGGTTATACCGCCGGCTTTTGCCGGTTAATTAACCGGCGGCCACCGGC
>NW_021490086.1:0-322 GCF_001605985.2 Dendrobium catenatum | reverse complement strand
AATTAGCGTATCATTTCTCAAAATTTTCAACTTCCTGAGCGGCTATTTGGCATCCACTTCTACGAGGAATCCTATTTCAGGAAACATTTAAGCAGGATTTTAATTCAAATCTTTCCGAACAAAATTTTTATGAATAGTAAATCCTATTTAAGCTTTACAATTGATTAAATCCATAAATAAATAGTCAAATAATTTATCATGATTGATCAAGATTTAACATATGACATGTGAAAAAGTGTTCAAGTTTAAATCCACTCCAGTCTAACTAAATCAAGATTTTTAAATTCTACTTGTAGTCAAACATCTTTAAACTGTACAAACA
>NW_021490085.1:0-218 GCF_001605985.2 Dendrobium catenatum | reverse complement strand
TTATCCTGCTGAGCTTCTTGAGCTCACTACAGGAAAAATGGCTATTACCGGCGGTTTCAACTTTCAACCGGTGGTTCATGGACCACCGGTGTTATCGGCGGTTTAGCACGGCGGTCTGCCGTTATTTTTTATACGTTAAACCGCCGGTATTAACGGCGGTCCAAAAACCGCCAGCAAACCGGCGGATTCTCATATTCACCGGTGGTTTAGCGGCGGCC
>NW_021490084.1:0-296 GCF_001605985.2 Dendrobium catenatum | reverse complement strand
TTAGATGATTTATAGAATATTATTCTCTTTTATCTTGCATTGATTTCAGTTGTAAGATTTTAGTGTCTTGTTGACCTATGTGCTCATTATGTGGTTTTATATATTTTCATGAAATGGTAAGAATCCTATGATATTAGATTCCGGACATGACAAAAATGTAATCATATTTTTTTCGATATTCATTAGTAAGCTCTAGTTAAATTGTTAAAATGGAAGAAAAATGTAATTCTTCAAATATAGATCCTAGAGTGTGATAATGATAGTGCTAATTAAGTATGATTAACACACCAATTAAG
>NW_021490083.1:0-529 GCF_001605985.2 Dendrobium catenatum | reverse complement strand
GAAATGAAACAACCAATATGAAAAAATCACCTTCATAAAAAGAAAATCCTCAATCACTTTCTTTGAATTTCTTCTAATGATTTTTAATTGATCTAATATGTTTGTCTTGTTATACAAGAGATAAGGATTATCATGGTTTCATAGAGAAAATTAGCAGGAATTTGACAAATCATGAATTATTATATAGAAAGGTGGCTAGAAAACGGGATTTATATGGTAACAAAGAATAACTCAATGGAAATATTTCAACAGTTAAATATAATTTAGGATCTTTATATTGTGAATGTGCTTACGGCTTTTTGATTTTATACTTCGCCAATGAATAATTATTTGATCAATAATGAGTGGTCATGATCTCTGAGATTAAAGGATTATCAATGATTGATTGCTAGAGATATTCAATACAGCATAATATTGATATTATAAAATATTTTAGAGTTATTTAATTAAATGTAAAATAAATATAGAAATTTATTTTTTATGTAGGACATGAAGTAAAATAAATTTAGCATGAAATAGAATAAAGAAA
>NW_021490082.1:0-335 GCF_001605985.2 Dendrobium catenatum | reverse complement strand
ACCTAAGAAGATATTCCCAAGTGTTTGGGAAATTTTTTGAGTTTTAAAATATTTTTAATTAATTATATGAATAAAATATTCAATTTCACTTAAAATTAAATTAAGGTTTAATTTGCTGTCAATTCAAGGGGATTTTAATTTTCATTGGTTAATGACTTGATTCTGGTCAGTTAGAAGGGTTATATATATTTTGGGTTTAAAATGGATTTATTATATTTTCTGGAAGTTTTAATGGCTTAATTAAGGTTTAAACTTAAGAAAATTAATTAAGGCCTTAATGATCTCTAAGACCAGTGACAATTTTTCTAATGGCTGTACATGTCACTAAGTTCAAG
>NW_021490081.1:0-307 GCF_001605985.2 Dendrobium catenatum | reverse complement strand
TTAATCAAATATTACTCAAAATAATTTTTAATTATTTATAAAATATAGTACTTAAACATATGAACAAAATAAGCCCAAGAACTCAAAAAATGGATAGGAAATGAAATTCCTATGAATTGTTAAAGTTATGGTAATTTTCTGAATTAATTTAAATGTTATAAATGCCTAGTCAAACGGCAGCGCTAACCTGAACACGCGTCGGAAGCGGGTTCGACCGTGTGGATGGCGGCGGTCAAGTGGGAACCGCCACTAATCTAGCGCGATAGAGTTTTGCGGCCGTTGGATCAATCACGATTCTAATCTAACG
>NW_021490080.1:0-222 GCF_001605985.2 Dendrobium catenatum | reverse complement strand
TTATAGTGGTTTGGTCTATAACCAGACCTACATCCAGTCCCCAGAGGCATCCTCCGAGTATTGCACTAATACCAATAGTGACTCTCCTTTTGCACCCACAGCAAGGCGGAGAAGCCTTTACAACACACTCTTTTCACCACTCCCCAGTGCGGTAGAGAACCGACCGTCCTTTTACACAATCCCCCGTGTTGGCAGAGAACCGTCCTTCCTTTCACACTATCC
>NW_021490079.1:0-338 GCF_001605985.2 Dendrobium catenatum | reverse complement strand
AATAAGGCATTACAGCATATCAATACACAGAAGAATGTAAACAGAATGCATGTTCGTTGGCTCCTGTTTCTACAGCGTTTCTCTTTTACAATTAAGCACAAACCGGGGATAGAGAACAAAGCAGCGGACGCGCTCAGTAGAAAAGCCATTCTCCTCAATAAACTGCAAACTGATCTCGTGGGATTAGAACATTTGAAAGACTTGTATGCGGGTGACGATGATTTCAGTAAAATCTGGACACATTGCCTTGATACAACTCAGTTTGAAGATTACACTATCATGCATGGCTTTCTTTTTAAAAAAAATCTCTTGTGCATTCCCCAATCCTCCTGGAGACA
>NW_021490078.1:0-342 GCF_001605985.2 Dendrobium catenatum | reverse complement strand
GGCACTCGAACCCATCTCCAACAACATCCCACATCTTATTATCACATGTCATATAAAGTGGGGTTTTCCTTCATAGAAGACGAAGATTTATATTCCTCCTAAATCATAATGGATATTCTCTATTTGAACTACTATCCTTCAATATATAAATCATAATTGATATGAAATGAAATCAAAATATCTCAATAATAAGACAACATTGGTGTAAGAAAAAATCAGGGGGAACCCCTGATTTTTGCTTAACAAAAGAAAATACTCTACTATGTAATAGAAGAGACACAAATAACACAAATAAAGACACAAACAATATCATTTTATAAAAACTATTACAACTTGGACACT
>NW_021490077.1:0-299 GCF_001605985.2 Dendrobium catenatum | reverse complement strand
TCACTTGAACTGCTACTACACTCTATGCATTATATGTATTTTGATCAGTAGGGACAATCTATGAAGTGGTGTAATCCTCTTTCCTAATCAATTAATATATAAACTCAATGTACATGCATATGCAGATCAACCAATTAAATGCAAAGATGAAAATTTATTATACCAAACTTTTACCCCATTCATAATCATCTTATAGCTCTAGTTATAATTAAATTCTTCCAAAAATTACTTTGATGCCAATTATCATGCTTTAAGATCAAACTGAGAAGAATCATCTATTTTATCTTGTAATAATATAT
>NW_021490076.1:0-783 GCF_001605985.2 Dendrobium catenatum | reverse complement strand
TGAGCATATAATTGAGTGACTATTGTTCATATGAATCACTGTATGATTATATGATTGCTATTGTGTGGTTTGATAATCATTATGTAACCAGATAATTATTGAGTGATTATGTGAATATCATATAGTTGTGCTTATGATTTGATTATGTGCTGTTGAATGATGTCATCAATATTATATGATTAGATGATAATTGCGTTATTGTATGATCGTAGTAAAGATTATTCGGTTATTGTGTAAGTGCATGAGTATTGCATAATGGTGTGATCATTACATGATCATTTCCTTATAATTATGTGGTTTGGTATGATTAGATGTGTATTATATATTTATCGCATGGTTGTGTGGTTATTATGTGATAGCATGATTATAATATAACTTACTTATTGCTATGTGATTAGGTAATTATGACACGAGTGTTTGATGATTGCTTGATTATATGACCTTATAAGAATATATGACTATAGAGTGATGTGATTGAATGATCATCTCATAATGCTGTAATTGTTTGGTCATTGTGTGATTGTATGTTCATAACATGGTGGGACACTAGTTGCATGCTTGTCGTATGATTGTATGCTTCTTGATTCTCCTTAGCTGATAGTAGGATTGTATTTTCCTAGCGAGTCTTTCTATTTGATCGTAGGATTGCATTTTCCTAGCAAGTTTTTTATTTCATCATAGGATTGCATCTTTTTGGTGAGTCTCGTTCGTGGTTGTTGGATTGTATCTTTCAGGAGATAAGAAGGTCAACGCCAACACGCACGGTTCACTGGTTGTTCACCG
>NW_021490075.1:0-378 GCF_001605985.2 Dendrobium catenatum | reverse complement strand
AAGTACATAAACTAATAGGTCTAAAGTCTTGCCATTGCGTGGGACCATCTTTTTTAGGAATAAGAACAATATAAGTAGAAGAGAAAAATTTAGGGTAAGAGTTACCAGCAAAAAAATCTTCCACAGCATTAATAACATCATCCTTAATGATCTCCCAATTTTCTTGAAAAAATTTAGTAGTGAAATAATCCGGACCCACAACAGCATTGCTATTAAGATCTTTAATAACATTAAAAATTTCATCTTCAGTAGGAGTTTGGCAAAGCATAACATTGTCAACGTCAGTAATAAGGTTGGGAATTAAATACGGGTTAGTGATAGGCAAACAATCAGTTGAGGAATTAAAGATATGCTGAAAATAATTCACACCAGAATTAC
>NW_021490074.1:0-276 GCF_001605985.2 Dendrobium catenatum | reverse complement strand
ACGAATACCGAGATATTAAGAGTTATCAAAAAACTCGATACAAGTTCTACATAAGTATAATATCTGTACAAAAATCAATTTCAAGTAATAGAAATTAAAATCTAGTTATGTAGAAGACATAAATGACGTAAAAATATTAAAAAATACCTAATACCGGGATATATTTATAAATACCGAGTTGTCATAAAACTCAGTATTTCTTCTTCATAGCTATAAAAAACAAATTGAAGCAATATAAATAAATATCGATCAGTTCCAACTTATAAAAAATCAAGT
>NW_021490073.1:0-208 GCF_001605985.2 Dendrobium catenatum | reverse complement strand
ATCTCATTTCGAATGAGGGGGGGAACCAAGCTAGAAGACAGATGAAGAGAAGAAGAAGAGAAGAAGAAGAGAAGGAATGGAGGGAAGAAACTCCTCCACGACCACCGTCGGAATTCTACTTAATGCCCGAGGGACGCCGAAATTCCACCGGATGCCAGAGTGATGCTGAAATACTGCCAGATGCCCAAATGACACCAGAATTCTTCCC
>NW_021490072.1:0-394 GCF_001605985.2 Dendrobium catenatum | reverse complement strand
TTGGACATGTGTAGTCACTGTAACTTATGGGCCCATCATAGAAGCACATGTAAGAATCCATTAAATGTGAGAGGTGACAAGATTATTTCTGATGAAAAACTGCCTACTACATCGACTGCTAGGCCAAAATTGAATATATGTCTTCCAAGCCACTGCAGTTTTTTGGATTGATAGAAAATAACTTGAATGCAAGCAGATTTTGACAAATTTTTTTGAATGCTAGCTGATTTCTGAGAAATAGTAGTTTTTTTTTTAAAATTACATTTATTCAGTCTTTTGAGCCTTAGCATTTACGTTTATTGACTTTGAATTATATTATGTAGCTTTCATTCCATAGAATCTGAGCACAATTATTTTGATATTCTGTAGCATTCTAATTGACATAGTAGAAATT
>NW_021490071.1:0-381 GCF_001605985.2 Dendrobium catenatum | reverse complement strand
TAAGTTATAGATCTTCTAATTCTACAATTCTTAGCATTAAAAAAATATTTGTTAGTTTAACAACATAAATGATTATCTTTGTAAGGTTTATCCTTGTTATAACTTTATATTGCATTGTACTTTTTATTCCTATTATGCATTTTACTTTTTATTCCTAAATTTTATTCAATTAAATTTGTAATATATTATTATCTTTAGGTAACTTAGTAAATTTTCAATTGTTATTCTTATAAAGAGATTACATCACCTCTTTTATGTCCAAGTCACTTGATAGAAGTCTTTACTTATAAGACTTAATTATAGTACTCGAGCTCTCTTATATTTGTAATAAAAAATAATATCAATAATGAGAATAAATGTTGTTGATTTATATTTATTTAT
>NW_021490070.1:0-267 GCF_001605985.2 Dendrobium catenatum | reverse complement strand
TCAGTTATTTTTTCTTTAATTTTTGCGTTTAATGTAAAGTGAAACGACGCTTCTATTTGGATTAAACATAAATTATTAATGCCGTTATGCTATTGCCTTAATGTAGACGGTTATTTTTCATAGGCTGTTTGGAATTATTAATTACAATTAATGAGTTCTCCATTATGTAACGTTTCTCTAATTGTGATTATACTAATGAATGGATATATTCACAAGTTCATTATTATTATTTTTTGATTTGACTTGTGATCAGAATTCTAAGGCATC
>NW_021490069.1:0-543 GCF_001605985.2 Dendrobium catenatum | reverse complement strand
CAATAACAATGTAGTGATATAAACAGTAATACAATAACAGTAACAGTGAAATCGTGCAGTAACAGTAAATATGTACTGTAACGATAAATTCATACAATAATAAAAACAATGCTTTAAAACAAGCATTTTAGTAGTCACACTAAACAAGTAGAAGTCCTGGCTATTATGGTTTTTTTCAGTGTTAGTAAATGGTTGGCTCAGTAAATAGAGTCGTCACCCTTTGCCCATCAGCACTTTAATAATCTCCTTATAACTCCCAATCAGTATATCACGTGAATCATTAGAGGATAACACCAAACCATAGTATTTAAAGGAAAGCCCGTCGGCCCACCATCCTATACATGATTTGTGATAACCCCAATGATCTAACTTGGAAGAATTATTATTTTAATCCTTTAGACCATCAACTTACGAGAGCTATCTATGTCATCCATCTGTAAATAACATTACGATAAATTCTATAATTTAAAACATCAAGGTACACATTTATTCATTCCCAAAAGTCTTTTACATTACTCAGGATCTTTACAATTATCACGTATC
>NW_021490068.1:0-434 GCF_001605985.2 Dendrobium catenatum | reverse complement strand
ACTAGTTGATCTAATTCGAATCAGATCCGTTTTTTTTTCAAACATGTCGGTTAATTTAATCTGATATGACCCAACCCACATGGGCTACCGGGTTGACCCGACTCGCTGACCCATTTTGATTCAAAAACGGGTGAGTGCGATGGCAACTACGGTTAGGGAAAATTGGGACCGTGAGCCGCAGGCGAGGTGAGTTAGTGAGGTAGAGCACTTAAGCCGTGAGGTGTATACGGCTCTGCACCATCGACGGTTATCGCAATCAAGGCAGTATGCAGGCGACGACAACTCTGGGAGATGTCGCTCTCTAGTTTGCTCGGGCTGCTCGGATCGCATGCTGACATGCGCCATCTGATTGTTCTCCTCTCGTTCATCTCTGACTTATTTTCAACCTTCCAAAGCCCATGCACAAGGATCAAGGGAAAAGGAAGAAGATGGAG
>NW_021490067.1:0-216 GCF_001605985.2 Dendrobium catenatum | reverse complement strand
GATCCAGATCGGCCCGGACGATCCTGGAGCAGATTTTGATATTACAATCTCCCCAACTTCGAAAAAATGCCGTCCTCGACATTGTTCAATCCAAACTCAGTCAAAACAAGTACGGGTACGACTGTCTCATGTCATATTCCTTCTCCCAAGTCGCTTCCCGTGCAGTACGATGCTTCCACTGGACTTTAACCATCGAAATCTCTTTACTTCTCAACT
>NW_021490066.1:0-2673 GCF_001605985.2 Dendrobium catenatum | reverse complement strand
TCGATGCCGCCGGAGCTCTCAACAACTTCTATCTAAGGTTGTGTCAACTCTCTACTCATTTCAAGTGAGGAATTAGATATCTTTTTAAATAATTTGATTTAAAATTTATATAAAACTCTAACATTATAATCTTTTATATGCATACAACTTTTAAATAAGCAACCACTAAGCTGTACTCAATCATAGTTTTTGTCCAAATTTTCAATATTAAATACCTTCATAAATCAGATAGGTTAGCTTGAAGACTCTCCTTATATCTAGATGGACTGGAAAAGTCGAAAGATTCTGCAATATCCAAATCTTAAGCTGAAAGTGGCTTCTACATGTTTATGTAAACATGCAAATTTAAAAAATATTTCATTCCCTTGTATTTCAGTTACTTTATAGTATATGAAGTCTACCTAATTTATACTTGTGTCATAGGTATGCTACAAATAATAAATTTTTAGAGCTGTAGATAATTAATTCGATTAACTTCAAATGTGAAATAACTGTTCATGAGAGATCGTAGAACTTACCTCCAAAATCATTCAAAAAATAAACCATTACGTCTAACTTTCTTTCAACTTAAAGACGTTATAGAAATTTTATAAAGATCATAAGGACTATTGTAAATGACTATCGAATTTATTAATGCCCTTAAATCATGTTAGAGCTGATAGATTAGTTAAATGATCAATAAATTGAGTTCTGAAATATAATCTCTTTCTTAAAGCATGCTAGTCAATTTTAAAAGTATAGTCCATATATACAATAGTATAGTTTAGATGTGTTCTGAATATCTAGTAAGTGACTAAACTCTCTTATAAATAATAACACAATGAATTATTTACGGAATAAAAATTTAGGTAACGCGAACATCGATGCTAGGAGAATATATGTGTCAACAACACCCATAAAATGAAACAAACGCCACGTGCACTTATATTTTTGCGACTACCATAAACTTAGCAAGATAAGGATCAGTTACTAGTGATGATGAGGTGGTGGGCATTTTGCTTTTTTTTCGTTATGGCATATCATTGTCCTTCGGTAAATGAATATAAACTGCTACATCACAACGTTTGTTGACTTTCCAATTGGTGTGATGCTTCCACTAGTCCCATTAGCTGACCATTTTCGATTAAATGCGCACGATCAGAACAGAGATGAGTCTACACTGCCATGTCAATATTGTGGCACTCTGATGGCATAATCCTTGATGGCACTGCGTGCGATCTTCATCTGACACCATGGTTTGGAGGATACTTAAAATTTTTGTTTCTCGAATTTTCAATATTTTTTTATGCACAGGCACAATTAAAACAGCACATTTTCACAGAATAGTATACACATAAAATAATATTTTTATTCTAAATTCTCTAATAAAGGAGCTAAAACATTTAAGTACATAAAAAAATTAAAATTGGTAAACCAAGGTAAACTATAGATCAATAAATCAATTAAATTTTATTGAAGGTCAAGATCAATAAATATTAAATTATTCTTCCAAAATCACTAGTTGATGTAGTAGTAAAGAAATCATATAAATTAATAAAACTAGAAACAATCTTATGAAAGAACTATAGAATATTGTTGATCATAATTAAAAATATGATTAACAAATTTAATGAAAATAAAGATGGAAAAGATGTGTCTGAATTGCATACTACCTAATCCAACTACAACATATCAGAAGAATGTTTGGATTCAATAAAAAACAGCAATTCTTCTGTTCAAACAGACTATGGAGTGGACGATATGTTATGTGGGACAAGCCAGCCAAATCATTAATATAATGAGATATGAAAAACAGAATGAAATTAATTTAAATCTATCTTTATATGGATCTAAATGCTTTTGAGAAAAATTATGTTAATTAAATAAATAATAATAATAATTACCTCCTAGTGAATGACTTTTTCTTTTTACCCACTGTTGCTTGTTCGCGTGGTGAAGAACCGGCTGGACAAAGTCCAGGTCCCTGGTTCGAATCTCTTGGTAAGCAGTGAAAGTGTTAAGTATTGGCCCGTGTAAATTGATTCTAGTCACAAATACTTTTGACCAATTCTACCCTCGCATATTAAACTGGGACAGTACCTGTCTACAACTGTCAATTTGTCAAACTTGAATAAAAAACTTTTGTTCTTTTTCAATAAGAAAGTATTCATCTTTACTTAAAAATCAGAGTATTCTGTTCAAAAATCAGATTTTTTAATGCAGATTTTTCTTAAAGGCGGATTTTAAATTGCAAATTATTCTTAAAAAAATGCAGATTTTAAAAATACGGATTTTTAAATTCAGATTTTTAAGATGCATATTTTTTTTAAATACAGATTTAGAAAAAAATATATAGATTTCAAATCAGATTTTTATAAATTAAAAGTATATGTTATTGCATTAATTTTAATTTTAAAGAAATCTTTATTTAAGCATTAAACAAACAAGAATTAAAAGAAGACTTCACACCGTCGACTATAAGTCAAGTCGAGATGAGTACAAATTTAAGATCTCGCGCCGTCGACTTTAAGTCTAATCGAGATGATTACAAATTCAAGATCTCACACCGTTGACTTTAAGTCCGATCGATATATTTTCAAATTCAAGACCTCGCACCGTTGACTTTAAGTTCGATCAAAATGTTTTCAAATTCAAGACCTCGCACCGTCGACTTTAAGTCCGATAGAGATGGTT
>NW_021490065.1:0-243 GCF_001605985.2 Dendrobium catenatum | reverse complement strand
ATTAGTTGTCATTACCCCAAATCTAAATCCACCATCAATTATTAAAGACCAACGACTTACATCACGGTCTATGAGCCATTGATGGATGTCCACTTTGATCCTCCTCATGTCTTCCATACATCTATTAAAAAAGGCTTTATCATCTGTATTTCCTGCTGCGTACATTTTTTGACACAAAAAATCAACGTCTCCTATTCCCATCTGTCGTATTGCTTTCTTGAAATTCTCACGTAGATGTCTTAG
>NW_021490064.1:0-274 GCF_001605985.2 Dendrobium catenatum | reverse complement strand
CAATGATTTAATATTAAAATTTTATTCTAATCATCTTTGATGATCTAGATCATCTTGGATGATCAATGCCAATCATGCCTAAATTGATAAGGTGATTAGAAGACTAATTATTATTAAATTATTCAATCAGATTATCCTAGATGATCTATATATCATACTGGATGATATTTACTGATATATTTAATTTTATTAGATGTGGGGGCCAAAGGAGAGTCACTAAAGGTTTAGGGTGCCTCCGAGGAGTGGATGTAGTTCTGGTTGGACCGAACCACTA
>NW_021490063.1:0-273 GCF_001605985.2 Dendrobium catenatum | reverse complement strand
CTTCTCCGCCTTGCTGTGGGTGCAAAAGGAGAGTCACGATTGGTATTAGTGCAATACTCAGAGGGAGCCTCTGGGGAGTGGATGTAGGTCTGGTTTTAAACCAAATCACTATAGATCTGGTGTCATTTACTTTACAATTTTTATATTTCTGCACTTTAAATTTTTGTTTTAAAAATCTGTGGTTGAAAAATATTTTTCTAGAAAAACTTAAAAGAAATTTTTAATTCGGTTCAACTTAATTTTCAAAAGGGGACTTAAATTTTTAAACTACCA
>NW_021490062.1:0-207 GCF_001605985.2 Dendrobium catenatum | reverse complement strand
AATTTCTGTTTTTTGGAGACATTGCTAATATGAAAAAGTTGCACATGGTTTCTTGGGACAAGGTTTGCATGCCTAAACAAAAAGGGGGCTTGGGAATTCCTTCTCTTAGCTCTCTTATCTTTGCTTTTCACTGCTCGGTTATCTACCGCATGTATAACTGCCCTTCACCTTTGTCCTCTTGGTTAACTGAGCATTATGTTTCTCCTT
>NW_021490061.1:0-241 GCF_001605985.2 Dendrobium catenatum | reverse complement strand
GATTTTGTCTAGGTAGGAGAGGGGAAACAAGCTCCAATCTCATCTCAAAGAGAAACACAAAGACCTGGGTAGAGTTAGGAATAATTCAACTCCAAAAATTCCAATTTTTCTGTCCAGCAAAATTGAAACAATTTCAGATTTTCCAAGTGTGGTAGGTAGGGAGTTGAGATGGAGGATTTAGCCGTGAGTCAAGAGAGGTATTGAAGAGAGAAAAGGGGAAGAAGGGAATTGATTTCCTAAA
>NW_021490060.1:0-1755 GCF_001605985.2 Dendrobium catenatum | reverse complement strand
TAAGTTTAACATGTATTTAATATTAAATAACTTATTTAAATAAAAAATTTTGAACCGACAGCTGGTTTTGGAAAACCTTCCAAAATCGGGATCAGTTCCCGGCTGAACCGACAGTTTAAACCGGTTTGGTGCACATCCTATTTTCAAGGCTGAACCGGACCGGCCTTCAGACTGGCTCATGGTTGAACCGATCGGGCTGATCGGTCCGATTTTTAAAACTTTGGTCCTATCATTAAAATGTTTTTAGGAAAACTTCGGATGGAATCTGTACCAATGAATTAATACTTTAGGTTCATATCAATATAATATTTGGATCTTCAAGACTCAAGTAAACTTGGATGTTACAAAAGAAATCATGATGAGTGTTGGTTTAAGGAGGCTTGTCATAGCCTTAAATTTAATGGAGCCTTTCTGGATTTTTTTTTTTTTAGGTGTTAGGAAAGTGAAAAGTTATCCTATGTATTTTATTAATTGACAGTATGCATAAAATTAGTTAAAAATAAATAGGGCTTATGATCTATTACAAATTGAATTCCGCTGGAGTTCATAAATATTTAATAAAAAAAAAAAAAATAGATTCAAACACTTAGCCTATACTCTAAAAATTAGGGAGAATACTGTTTGAGTTGGTGTTTTTTGACAAATATTAATGGAGTATCTAATGTCAAAAAATATAAATTATTTCCCTTGATAGGAACATGAGACCTTGCTAACCTCAATACCAAGGAGTGATAATGGTTTTATTTGTTTAATGTGGTTTTTTTTTTTCTCCATAGGTGGGAGTGGTTCCTCTTCATCATGAGTTCATAGGAAAATTATTAGGTCCAGACATCCGACCTAGAAATAGGTATGGATATTCAATAAAAAGTTGTCACGTGGACTGCGCTTTGATTGTGTGCTTTGGCTGCGCTTTGACTGCGCTTTTGACTGCAATTTGACTGCACTTTACCTGTGCTTTTGGCGCGCTTGACTTAAAATTTCGCAGACACGTGTACATTCCATGCGTCAAATTTTTAATGGATGTCCGAACGTATCTCTACGTCCGGTGTCCGGACCTAAAAATTTTTCGAGTTCATGAGTAGGTAAAGGAGTTTAATGACTTTGTGCTTGTTTAATAATAAATCATGGTTTAAATGATACCCATAAGATACTATTTGATGGAAAAGTATAAGTTTAATTTTGAGGGTTAATGTTGACCTTCCCTACAAAACTTTCATCCCACAATTGATATGACTGAGACGCCTAGCGAAACTAAGATTTGAGGTTTTACTTGACAAAAATATTTATCCCAAACTTAGAAGGAGAAAACATCTGAATTTCTTCCAATATATACATAATTACATGAGCTTATTTTCAAAAAATGATCGAAAGAGTTCGCCAGCAACACAATTTAATTCCATCATTGACCCTAACCCTACTTCATTTTGAAAGGACTCACAATAGTGGTGAGAGAAAATTAGGAGCTATTGATCGACAATCAATATCTGCATCTTGTTTGCTCGTCTAATAAAAAAAAAATGTCAAAAACATATATAATAAAATAAACAAATTGATAATAATGTGGACCTTAAATTTGAGAAGGCAATCAATCCGACAAACTACAAAAGAGTATTATCTATTTTAGAGCAAGAGGCAAATTAACACTTATAATTTATAGAGTTTTGACTTTTTTTTTTAATTATTATTCTAGCTAACAACCTTTATGTCATATATACAAGATGTTGGTTATAGTTAGGGGTGTCAATATTTGACACG
>NW_021490059.1:0-266 GCF_001605985.2 Dendrobium catenatum | reverse complement strand
TCAAAATATTCTTCTTAGTAAGAAATTTAAAAAATTTTCTAACACTTTCCCTTTTTAAAGGGTATTCCTTACTAAGCTTCTCCTGTAGGTATTGCTGACTCTGTGGAGTCCTACAGGAGGGTCTAGACTATGCTGCTGACTGACTAAAGTAGTGTGACTGCTGCTACTATGCTACTTAATTACCTAAGGGCTTCTTGCCCTTATCTGATGGTTCATATGTACTGTGTACCTCCCCTCTCCAAGGTGGAGATGCCCTTGAAGACTGC
>NW_021490058.1:0-636 GCF_001605985.2 Dendrobium catenatum | reverse complement strand
GTACGAGAGATTCGAGATCATTTGGCCTTTTAAGTGATGTGTTGAAGTTTTCTATTGCAATTTCAAGTACTTTGTATGAGATCATTTAGACTCGAATTGGATCATTTTTGGAGTCCATGAGTTTGTCTTGTCCAGACTTTAAGTTTGACTATAAGTTAGTGTAGGTGAGAGGTTGGATGATCTTGGATTGAATTTAAGAAGTTTATAATTCAAATATGCATCGAGATTTATGCATAATCTAATTGATTTTCAAAGACATATAAAGAGTTTTGTGAAATGTTACTATTGTGAGCTATA
Organism: Dendrobium catenatum; assembly: GCF_001605985.2. NCBI lineage: Eukaryota > Viridiplantae > Streptophyta > Magnoliopsida > Asparagales > Orchidaceae > Dendrobium > Dendrobium catenatum. The sequence continues at coordinate 339 of NW_021490058.1, read as the reverse complement.
TTTTTTTTTCCTTGAAATCAAAATTGTTCTTCAAATATGTGATATAAAATGAGCAGAAACTAATTAATTGCGGCTTTTTTTATTTATTTATTTTATTAATTAATTAATTGCGGCTTAAACAAGGAAAAATAGGAAGAATTTTTTTTTTTTGAAGTAAAATGAATGCAATGTAAAATCTAAAGAAAGAGATGACTGGTGATCAATTTTAGTGATGGTGGTCGATAGTTGGTCACTGGAGGTGGGCGACGAATGGTGGTGGCCGGCAACGGTGCAACAATAGTGGCCAACGATAGCAGCAGTGGTGGTCGGAGCAGGCAGAGGCTAATCTTAGGCGATGGC
>NW_021490057.1:0-512 GCF_001605985.2 Dendrobium catenatum | reverse complement strand
ATATTAAGAGGTTTGTTGATTGGTTTTAAAAGATTAGCTTAAGGTTTGATCAAATTTTAGTTGAGTTAGTAGATTTGGATTTTAGAAGATTTTTTAGCTTGATGAATTTTAGTTTAGATTTGTTGTCCTAACTCAATCTACATCTTTTAAATTTTAGGTTTGTTATGAATGGATCATTAGATTTGTTGGATCTAATTTAAGTTTTGTATTTTAGAGATTATGAAATATTAATTATGGTTCGAGTACAAATTAAGTGTTTTAGTGTATTTGTTAAATATTAAATTAAGATTAACTTTCATTGGTTGATTATTAGTGAGTTAAGGAATACTAGATCTAGGAAGATGTGTCACTAAATTTAAGTTTTGATATCTCTATCCTATAAGGAACATGCATCCTAAGTCTATGTTTTCTAAGACCCGATCCTTAATTTTTGTCCTTAGATGTCACTAAAGTTGTGGGACTAAGAGTGGTATTATTTTCTAATCCTTAGGACTCTCGTACATGCATTGCTA
>NW_021490056.1:0-215 GCF_001605985.2 Dendrobium catenatum | reverse complement strand
TGGTGAAATAGTCCACAACCAAGATGATGAACTTCCGTTGTCCTGTGGCCATGGGAAAGGGACCCATTATGTCAATCCCCCACTGGGCAAAAGGCCAGGGACTTTGTAATGTCGAGATCTCTACGGCAGGTAGATGAGTGAGGTTGGCATGCAACTGGCAGCTGCTACATTTTTGTATGATCTCTGATGCATCCTGCTTTATCGTTGGCCAGTAA
>NW_021490055.1:0-297 GCF_001605985.2 Dendrobium catenatum | reverse complement strand
GCTCTAAAAAAAATAATGCATTACTTTCATAAAAAAATCAAGAATTTTATGATTGATTTCATATTGTTTATCAAATTAATAATAAAAGATGTAGTGTTTAAGCATCTATTGAGTATCCAAGCCAATCTTGTAATATAAAATAAAGAGAAATGAAAATTTGATTGAAGTAATTCATACATATCAAATAAATTAATAATAATTTATAAAAATTGGTGCTATTGGATTATACACTAAACAAAACACCACTAGAAAGAAAAAAAAATATATATATGTGGATGAGCTCTGCTTTATACAATT
>NW_021490054.1:0-241 GCF_001605985.2 Dendrobium catenatum | reverse complement strand
CTCATCCACCTGATCATCTTCATCTTTACAACACTTAAATTAATTATATTCTTTTCTTTTAATGGCTAACATTCTACACCATAAATCATTACATGTCCCACAATCATCTTAACCCTTAAGTTTGAGGGGTACATTTCTATCACAAAATAAAATTGTGAAAAACTTACTAAAACACCATAGAATTGCATAAGAGACGGCAAACGATTGCACCCTGAAAAGGAGGCAAGCAACGACGGACGGC
>NW_021490053.1:0-310 GCF_001605985.2 Dendrobium catenatum | reverse complement strand
TATTTAATATCACGTATTTAATTAATATATTAAACATGTTCTAACAGAAATCGAGTGATTTGATGATCGAAGTCATTTTGTGAAGGAAAAAACTAAACTAATTCACTAACAAAGTTTTATCATTTTTAATATTGATTATATTGGTCCTAAGTCTGGATGTAAAAAATTGAAGAAAAATAATAATATAATAAAAAAATTTTATGCCCCCCTTAAAGATATTTTCTGGCTCCGCCACTACCGGTGATTGAGAAAGGGGGAGTCAACATTAAAATCCAACGCCACCGGATCTGCAACACTCATGCAAGCAGAC
>NW_021490052.1:0-242 GCF_001605985.2 Dendrobium catenatum | reverse complement strand
AATCTCACATAACCCTAATCCTCTCTTTACTCCCTACATAATGCATACAATTCAAATCTAATACAAATGGACCTAATTACCCTTGCTTCCCCTCCTTTTGGCTCCAATATTCAATTTGAATTTCAAGTGGACCCCACCTAAATCTCCCCCCTTGGCTTCCGCTGGCTCCTGCTGTATACGAACTGAGCTGGCCCAAGGGGCTAGGCCGGCTGGACCGGTCTAACATTACCGCCCTCCCAAAG
>NW_021490051.1:0-561 GCF_001605985.2 Dendrobium catenatum | reverse complement strand
ATATTCATGGTTTGCTAATATTATATATTTAACTCAAATAATATTTTTTTCCTGATTAATTCATGCATGATGCAGGCAGCCTCAATTTCTATGAATTTGCAACTCACTTTCACATTCTTCTCATCAATTATTTCAAGTCAATGGTTTCCTTAACAAGCAAATACCCGTCATTGCATGATTTGCAAAACTTAGAAAGAAAACTAAGTGATGCCCTCGTTTACTGTTTGACCTGTTTTATTTTATTTACTTAGTAATGGAAAATATCAAGAAGAAATTATTTCTTTGTTATATGTAAAAAGGTCATTTATACTTTAAAAAGAAAATTTACTGGTTTTATGTTAGTTCTGCTATAGGGTAGATATTAGATAACTTGCATGCATGGACTTAGATTTTTATATTTTAAATGATCAGTTTTATGACTCAAAAGAAATTATTTTATCTTGTGAAAATTGTTTTTAATAAATTTCTTTGTTATATGCTACTTTAAGTCATTAAATCTTTTATGTAATCCTGAAGATATTTACTGTTAAGATAGTTGCTATTTGTATGTTTTACATTTTT
>NW_021490050.1:0-210 GCF_001605985.2 Dendrobium catenatum | reverse complement strand
CTGGGTTCTTTGACACCAAAGAGATCTTCTTCTTCCTAAAACATCCCTCAAGATGAACCTTGAAATTCGATGTTACTAAGGTGCAAGCTTGCCAGAGCAACCGTACAAAAACTCCGCCACACTCCCTTGAAACCCCCTCCAAGGATTTTGTCCCTCTCTCAAACTCGACCCTTTCCTCTCTCCATTTCAAGTTCTCTCTTCAAGTTTCCT
>NW_021490049.1:0-210 GCF_001605985.2 Dendrobium catenatum | reverse complement strand
GCGATAGTCAGTTGATTGCAAAAAAGTAGACATGCAGATTTTCCAGAAATCAAAAGGTAAGTTGTCAAACAGTGGAGGTCGGGTAATAGAATACACTTTCGTAGTGTTATGATTCCCAATGTTAGCCATGGATCTAATTCAAAAAGTTTTCAAACTTAAATTTTCAAATCCCACTCTGAAACCACTTGAAAGTTCGTTAGGGATGTTAAG
>NW_021490048.1:0-211 GCF_001605985.2 Dendrobium catenatum | reverse complement strand
ACGATGTACCCGATGTATTTTTGATTTCAGCATGATCATTTTATTTGATGTAATTTTTATTTCTGCACTTTTCTCTTTTTTACCCTTGCTTGAGGGATTGAGGCTTGTAGCCCCTCGAGGGTATTTTAGTCTTTTAATTTTTTATGACATTGTAATGGGCTATTTATAGCCTCTTTCTTGTATTTTCATGGTTAATGAATGATTATTTGAG
>NW_021490047.1:0-221 GCF_001605985.2 Dendrobium catenatum | reverse complement strand
CATCTAGCTATGTGAGTATTGTAATTCTAGGAAGTCTTCTTAGATTTAGTGAATCTCTATATAATAACACTATAAAAGATGCAATCTTCATATCTAAGCTTCGAAAGTATAATTTAGTTCTTTGATGAGGGAATAGTGAGACATTTTCATTATTTTTTCTTTCATCTTCTACCTCATCATTACTATTGTTGCGTCCTGGAATATTCGCGGCGGTAGAAAAA
>NW_021490046.1:0-361 GCF_001605985.2 Dendrobium catenatum | reverse complement strand
AAACTAAGGTTTTTTTAACTGTTCATCCCGGATGATCTGGCGATTATCCATGATGATATGATTGAGCAATCAAACCTTAATTGTTTTCCTTAATTATCTTACTAATTTAGGCATAATTACACTACATCGTCCAGGAAAATGTCCAAAAATAAAACATGCCTAAATAAATCTGGTGGCTGATCCTTTCTTATTTGGGCCTATTATCCCGGATGATGATAATATCGTCTAGGATGATTTGCTTTATTATGGCTGCCATAACCAGGATTCCCTAAATAGAGTTTCTATTTTTAGTTGATCGTCCAGGATGATTTTTGGATCATCCCAGATGATGTGATAAAAAATAGAAAACTGTAAAAATAGA
>NW_021490045.1:0-222 GCF_001605985.2 Dendrobium catenatum | reverse complement strand
AAAGAGATCGTAAGAACCGCGAACCTTGGACTCTTTCAAAGATTGACGGGTATTGTAAGTCCTCCTCGGATTTCTCCTCTCATGAACTCACTAAGAGATCAACATGAACTCACTAATAGATCAACATGAACTAACTAAGAGATCACCAAGAACATGAAATTTTCATTATCAATAATCCATCATCCCTTTCCAAGAGGAAGGGGGGGCTTAAATAGCCAAATA
>NW_021490044.1:0-283 GCF_001605985.2 Dendrobium catenatum | reverse complement strand
AAATCACATCCAATTAAATAATTAATTGGACCTAATTCAAATACTTTCCTAAAATAAGAAAACTAATTTTAGAAACAAAATTCAAATTCAAATTAATTTGAATTTTAAATTTCAATTTGTTACTAAGTTAGAAGGGCTAAAATAGGAAAGGACTTTGAATGTGAAGGGAGATTTGTGGAGCCAAGGGGAAAGAAGGTGGCCGACGGTTTGGTGAGACTAGCGGCTAGGGAGGTTGGGGGGAGCTAAGACCGGTGGGAGGGAGAAGGGGAGACTGGTTTTGTGG
>NW_021490043.1:0-285 GCF_001605985.2 Dendrobium catenatum | reverse complement strand
AACGGAGGCTGTTTTGCGGGAATTAGAAACCCGCTCGATACGAGCGGGTTATAAATTCGCTCGACGAAGATATGCTCGGCGTCGTTGCTGTTCGGCTTCATTGTTTCGCAGGTGGTGTAAGATTGCAGAGAGGCTTCTTTGGCTCCTTCGTTCTTCTCAGACTTCGAGCGACGACATTTCCTGTCCGATCGGAAGTTGCGCCGGGAGCTCGAGTTCGCATCATCCTTGCTGTTCGGCTTCATTGCTTTGCAGGTGGCGTAAGATTGCACGAGAGGCTTCTTCGAC
>NW_021490042.1:0-329 GCF_001605985.2 Dendrobium catenatum | reverse complement strand
TGTTGGAAGGTTCAAACCACAATTTGAGTTACCAAACATTCTTTGATTTTAACGAGCTTATACTCGAATCGAACGGCTCGACGAGACGAATCCAACGAGCCTAAGATCGCCGAATTCCGACATCACTACTTTAAATGTCCAACGAACGTTGCACGATCGAAGGGTTCAACATCAACCGTCCATTCGACCACTCCCTATTCGCCCCTGATCTCACACTTATTTACAAGTCATGCAACTCCAAAAAAACTATAAATAGACCCCTCATTCTACACAAAGGGGACTCAAGTGAAGAGAGAGAAGAAGAAGTGAAGAAGAAGAGAAAGGGGAAA
>NW_021490041.1:0-242 GCF_001605985.2 Dendrobium catenatum | reverse complement strand
AAACAAGGAAAAAGATAATAATCTAAAACACATCACAGACACGTTAACTAAAAAAGAGACTCTTAAATAAATACTACAATCATTTTGAAGGACCCTGATCTGGAGGAGGAGGAGGTGCAGCACTAAAAAAGTTGAAATAACTACTCATCACAAACATATTGGAATTAATGGAATTAATCTGTGCATGCATGAATCCCATGTCTATATTGTACTGAAGGTCTTGCTGCTGTAGATGAGTTTCA
>NW_021490040.1:0-216 GCF_001605985.2 Dendrobium catenatum | reverse complement strand
ACTAACAAACTGTCTGAAAAGCAAAGCATCGCTTCCCTTAGCGTTGCAACAACTAGCTCTAAAGTAGGCTATGTGCTGTCTTGGGTTTCCAGTACCATCAAAGATCTTGAAGGAGGGAGGCACAAAACCCTTTGGATATGGAACTGCATCAAACTCCTCTGGGTAGGGTCTACCCTTTGGAGTATATGATGAGCTCTGTGACTCTGCTAATGCCTC
>NW_021490039.1:0-211 GCF_001605985.2 Dendrobium catenatum | reverse complement strand
GTTAAGTGTTGCAAAGATGAGGATGCTCAGGTGGATGGGTGGCTTTATCCTTAGAGATGGGATCTGAAATGAGCATATACGTGAAAAGTTTGGATTCACTCTAGTGGAGGATAAGATTAGAGAGAGTCGCCTTAGATGGTTTGGGAAATGGAGGCCTTCTGATGACCCGATTAGGAAAGTTGAGGTATTAGATTTGACTTATGTTAAGAAA
>NW_021490038.1:0-220 GCF_001605985.2 Dendrobium catenatum | reverse complement strand
AAATATCCACAAGTTTGAGTTCAATGTCAAAGTTCTCATATATCTTTTTCAAGTTCAAGCCTTGTAGGCTTAATGTTCCAATCAATTTCTTGTAGTCTTGTTCAAGTCCTCTACTCTTGTTTGAGTACAAGTTCTATGTCCTTACTCAAATTGTTCAAGTCAAATCCTTTGTAGTCTCTTCAATTCAATTAAATTCTTGCTCTTTGTTCTTCTCATTTGA
>NW_021490037.1:0-422 GCF_001605985.2 Dendrobium catenatum | reverse complement strand
GCTCCATCTAAATCTCCTTCTAGGTCTTTTAAAGATGCTTTATCGGGGGATTCTATGCAAGATGAGAATGCTCCTAAATTTACACAGTCTGTGGTTAATGGTGCTCCTGCTTTTCTTATTTCTGATGAGGCCATTCTTAAACTGGCATCTCTTTTTAAATTTACTTTAGTGGGGAAATTTAACCGTCGCAGATCAAATCTTGATACCATCCGACTTTTTTTCGCAAATCTTAAACTGTCTGGTTTTTACTCCATCGGACTTCTGGATTCTCTTCATGTTGCCATTCAACTGTCTAACAACATGGATTATAGTCGCATTTTTGCTAGACGTTCCTATTTTATTAGTAATTGCCAAATTAAAGTTTTAAAATGGACTACTTTTTTTGATATTCAAGAGGAATCTCTTATCGTGCCTGTCTGGAT
>NW_021490036.1:0-956 GCF_001605985.2 Dendrobium catenatum | reverse complement strand
GAATTTATTTCTTTGTCTCAAGAATTTTTTTAAAATATCAATTCACCCCCCTCTTGGTTAGCTTGGGACTAAGTTCATAGAGCTTAACATCCCAAACGAACTTTCAATATCGTCCTGGACGATCAGAATAAATCGTGTAATATCGTCCTGAACATCGCCCTAAAAAATAGCTATCCAATGACCAATCGTCCAACATATCAGCCATGACGATTTGACGATCGTCCAGACCGATTTAATCGTGAAATCAAGTCATAATTACTTTCTTTAAATTCCAGAGAAATTTTAGGAAAAAATGACCTAGATCATCCTGGATGATATTTTATAGTCCTGGATGATCCACCTGGACGATGTCCAAAAATAGGTTATTTCTAATTAGATCTGGCGGCAGATTCTTTCTGTATTGAGCCTATCGTCCTGGCTGATACAAAATCATCCAGGATGATGTGTTTTGCATAATGACGGCTGCTTTAATGAGGATGCTATAATCAGGATTTTTGCTTTTGGACAGATCGTTCAGGACGATATTTAGATGTTACCAAAAACATAAATCTTTAGGGAGCAACAGAACATCTTTAAAGATATAAAACATCAGGAGCCACACCAAATATAATAGACTCAAGAAAGGAAAAAATGTACAAACTGACTCAGACCTAGTCTACCCAATCTTGAGCTGATTCCAAATTGCAGTCCGAACGTGTGAACCTGAAATGTTAGTACATAAGGTGAAAGTTCGTTAGGGATGTTAAGCCATATAGAATTGGCCCAAGCTAACCAAGAGTGGGGGTGAATTGGTATTTTAAAAATTTCTTTTCACAAAGAATAAAAATTGCATAAACCAAAATCACACCACCAAAATATAAATGCAGAAAAAGTGCGGAAGCAAGAAATAAGAACACAGAAATTTATAGTGGTCCGGTCAACTCGACTTACATCCACTCCTTGGAGGCACCCTCCAA
>NW_021490035.1:0-245 GCF_001605985.2 Dendrobium catenatum | reverse complement strand
TCTTCATAATTAGAGAAATTTGTGTTAATAGATTATTAATTTTGAAAATATGAATTAAAAAAATAATATCTAAAAGAAATGTATAAGTGTAAAAAATTTGTAAGAATGGGCAATAGTTCACAAATTGAAAAGAAAGTATGAAATTAGCCCAAATATAAAAAGATGCACAAAGTGTGCCACAAGTATTTGAAAAAGATGGGCAATGTTACCAAATTTTATTTTTTCTTTCCTCTATCATTTAATCT
>NW_021490034.1:0-273 GCF_001605985.2 Dendrobium catenatum | reverse complement strand
GCTTTGCCTTCGGGTGGTCATGTTAATATTGAGGAGGAAGCGGCTGATTTGGTTATGACTTTCACTGATGATAATTGGGAAGGTGTGAATAAGAGAGTAGTTGATAATAAATATTTCATAAATTGTATAGCAAGTCCTATTACTGATGGTGTAGTGGCTGATGCTATTAATTCCAATTCTTTGGTAGTGGGGGTTGGTGGAGCTGTTTCAGCCATCCTGGTTATGGTTGGGGCATAATTGGTTTCATGATTTTGTTGAGTTGTCTTTGGATTC
>NW_021490033.1:0-214 GCF_001605985.2 Dendrobium catenatum | reverse complement strand
AAAAATTATCCAACTGTTGAAATAAGTTGAGGACATACTTAAGCATGCAACTATTGAATTAGAGGTATTTATATATTATACATATCATAAATTATTGCATTCGGTCATAAGTTATATGAAGAATCATAAGATCTAACTCATTTACCAGTTTCTTGCATACCATAAAATGTGGCCAGAGTATCTAGCGGATGCTTAGTTTTGAAACATCCATAAA
>NW_021490032.1:0-239 GCF_001605985.2 Dendrobium catenatum | reverse complement strand
TTTTATTAATTCTTCAATATTTTTGAATCAGTTGAGATAACATATTTTTATTAACTTCACGATGATTGTAATTGATTAATAGATATTTGAACAAGTTGAAGAAATATGTTAAGAATAAAGCACGACCAGAATGATCGATATGTGAAGCATATTTGTCTCAAGAGACCACTCACTTTTGCTCCTACTATTTCGAGCCACATGTAAGGAGTACAAGAATAAAAATTAGTTGTAACATGGAC
>NW_021490031.1:0-365 GCF_001605985.2 Dendrobium catenatum | reverse complement strand
GACATGTTCTAGAAGTACTTTTCCTATACACTCTACAACCTGCAAAATCAGAGTCTGAATAACCAATAATTTCAAATGAAGAGCTAAACTTGTGATACCAAATTGCTAAGTTCTGAGTTCCTAGTAAGTATCTTAAAATCCTTTTCACTGCTGTCAAATATGATTTTTTTGGATCAGATTGAAATCTAGCACACAAGCTAACACTAAACATGATATCTGGTCGTCTAACAGTCAAGTAAAATAATGATCCAATAATCCCTCTAAATGTCTTTTGATCAACAAATTTTCCCTTAGGGTTCTTATCTAACTGAACTGAGGAACTCATTGATGTACTAACAGGTTTAGCATTGTCCATTTCATATTTT
>NW_021490030.1:0-210 GCF_001605985.2 Dendrobium catenatum | reverse complement strand
GCCGTTGGAATTTCTTTTTCTTCAGCCCCTTCTCCTTTACAGTCTTCAGGACCCGATAGACCCGGGCTGAGAGAGTTTCAGGTTCCTTTCTCTTTGGAGGAGCTGGGACCTCCTGTCGTTGCTCCCAGAAAGACTTCTTCAGCTCTCCAGTAGAGCTGTTTCTTTTGATCCACTTCAAATCAGAAAACTTGTTCCGGGTAGGAACGTTGG
>NW_021490029.1:0-374 GCF_001605985.2 Dendrobium catenatum | reverse complement strand
GGAGAAGTATTAGTGATAATGTTTTACTTGCTCAAGAGCTTGTCAATGATATTAACACTAAAGTTTCGGGGGGTAATATTATTTTTAAGTTGGATATCACCAAAGCTTACGATAATTTAGATTGGAATTTCCTTTATAAGATTCTGTCTTTATTTGGTTTTAGTCAAGATTTCATATTATTGATTAGGAATAATGTGGATAACTGTTTCTTCTCTGTTATTATAAATGGTAGAAATCATGGCTTCTTTAAATCCTTTAAAGGTCTTAGACAAGGTGATATGATTTCTCCTGCTCTTTTTATTATAGCTATGGAATATTTATCTAGACGTTTAAATGTCCTTTTTGCTAAGAATATTAACCTTAATTATCGGAAT
>NW_021490028.1:0-300 GCF_001605985.2 Dendrobium catenatum | reverse complement strand
TTTGATATGATAGATTGAGATTTATCGTATTGCTTTTCCGATTGATTTGATCGACTTGATAGTATAGATTTGATTTGATTTCATTGATTGATTCGTCCTGACTGATTTGACGGATTTATTGTATTGAATGGATTTATTATGGAACGAATTTGATGACGGATTTATGGGTTTACGGATTTATCTTTCGATTGTACGTTATTGATTCATAAATATTGACACCGATATTGATATAGATTGTATCGATTGATAGATATCGACATCGATATTGATATGGATTATGATATTGACATATGGATACTA
>NW_021490027.1:0-263 GCF_001605985.2 Dendrobium catenatum | reverse complement strand
TGACACCTAAAATATCAATCAATAAGTGTAGAGCAAGGATAAAATCAAAAGATTCCATAGAATTTATCAGAACACCAGCTTCAACATCTTATTGATCATGTACCCCATCTTCTTTGATAATTTCAAGAACTTCAATTACTGAAGCATGCTTTTTCTTCAAGTTAATTAATGTATGAAAATGTGAACCCCAACGGGTGTCACCAGCTTGTTATAAGCTTGTCTCTTTGTTCAAACCTCTACCACTCTTTAACTCTCCTTTAGAC
>NW_021490026.1:0-364 GCF_001605985.2 Dendrobium catenatum | reverse complement strand
TTTGGAATTTTGATATTTTTAATAAATATTAGACATTATAATGAGTTGAATACAAGTGAGTTTGGTTAATTTGGATTTTTCTTGATTTAGTTATGAATTATCGAAGTTTTGAGTATTTTAGTGAATTTTGGAAATTGTTTAATTAATGGCCCTTTTATGGTTTTTCCTCAAATAAGTTTTCAACTTCTTGAAAACACCTCCAAAGGTCAGGAATGATCCAAGGAGGGATTCCCAAGTGTTTGAGAAATTTTTGGGATTTTTAATTATTATTAATTATTTAAATCAATTAAATATTAACTCTTACTTAAAATTAAATTAAGGCTTAACTAGCTGTCAAATCAAGGGGCTTTTAATTTTCATTAAT
>NW_021490025.1:0-536 GCF_001605985.2 Dendrobium catenatum | reverse complement strand
TCCCTTGGTCTGACAAACACTCTTGCTTCCATTAGCCATTTGAGAAGACTTGAACACGAGTAATGAAAATGGAAAGGATTGTGAGAAATTCTAAGAAGGGCTTACGATTTAAGGAAAACAAATGATTTCATACAGTACAAAATTAGGTTCGTATGTACAATTTAAAAGTTCATACATTATACATTACAAACTAAATTTTGTATTAATATAAATATCTTACAGTATGTTATGTATTGAAAAATCAAAAGTTTATATATTCGGTCCAAAATAATGATCGTCATGCTACATAATTCATATAGGACGAAAATAAATTTGTATAGTATGAATATAACACTTAGAAAATTCAGCATGGACGATTAGAAACAGGAATTTTGATAAGTGTTGCAACACATAAAACATAAAACAAAACAAAACAAAATCAGAAAATACACACAAAAAAATAAAACTTTAAAAACGAAATACAAGAAAAACACACACACAGACAACACATTGAAAACAAAATACAAAATACACAAATAAACATATCAAGTTTACAA
>NW_021490024.1:0-286 GCF_001605985.2 Dendrobium catenatum | reverse complement strand
ATGCTACGGCGTGTCCATGGCTTGTAGACAAAATCGATTGCAAGAGGCTCGTGCAACTTTTAACTACAGAAAAAAATGCTCGTGTAACCTTCTATTGCGGAGAAGAACAGGATGCTTGTCCAAGCCAAGAACATGCAACCTCCGATGGTAGATAGTGATGGACCGGTTCGGTCCATAGCAACACCGGCTTACGGGCCGGTTCTCACTTACTGCAGGCGGAGAACCCGCCTGCCTGGGCGGACAAGCCGAGGGGGGGAGTGCTTGGGTGGGCCCAAGGGGCCCACCA
>NW_021490023.1:0-285 GCF_001605985.2 Dendrobium catenatum | reverse complement strand
AATGATTTGGTTCAGTTGATTTGTAGAATCAACATTGTGAAGGACGATGTTGTAGACCACATGGAACTAATTTCACAAAATTTTGGAAGAACTTTGGCTGCTCTTTCTTTTGAAGCTCGGAGCAATGTATTTAATGGGGAGAATTACTGGAATTGGATTAAGAAAATTTATCTCAATCCAAAAATTGAAACTTTCTGGTGGAGGATCTATCATAAAGCCATTCCAACTTTTCACTTTTTGGAATACCAAAGACTAAAAGAAGGATGCTTATGTCCAAGAGGTTGC
>NW_021490022.1:0-244 GCF_001605985.2 Dendrobium catenatum | reverse complement strand
CAATCATAAGGTTCTTGGAATTACCAATTATACCTGCACCTAACACCTTATTGGTGGTGTTGTCTCCAAGAGTAACCTTGCCTCCAGTCCTGGACTCTAGTACAACAAACTGGTTGGCATCACAAGTCATATGTCGAGAGCATCCACTGTCCAGGTACCACATACTCTCACGAGACCTTTTATGAGAGCCCTCCTGCAAAATTATCTAATGTTAGATTTAGGAACCCAAGTAGGTTTGGGTTCC
>NW_021490021.1:0-789 GCF_001605985.2 Dendrobium catenatum | reverse complement strand
AGTTGATGGGCTTATAGGAGTTTTACTTAATTTGAATTTCTTCATATCAAACTTTTCTAATAATTCATTTATGTATTTGGTTTGACATATGAAAGTGCCAGACTCTAATTGTTTTACTTGTAGTCCTAAGAAAAAGGTGAATTCTCCCATCATACTCATTTCAAATTCTTTTGACATTAATGAGGAAAACTCATGACATAAACTTTCATTTTTACTTCCAAATAATATATCATAAACATAAATCTGTATAATAATCAAATCATCTCCAATATTTTTGATAAAAAGAGTTGTATCTACCTTACCTTTTCTAAAACTATGTTCAATTAAAAAGTTACTTAACATATCATACCAAGCACGTGGAGCCTGCTTTAAACCATATAATGCTTTCTTTAATTTATATACATGATTAGGAAAATTGATGCTTTCAAAACCTGGTGGTTGTTCTACAAAAACATCTTGATCAATATACCCATTCAAAAATGCACTTTTAACATCCATTTGAAAAAGTTTAAAGTCCTTAAAACAAGCGAAGGCAAGGAGTAATCTAATAGCTTCTAGTCTTGCTACGGGTGCAAAAGATTCTTCAAAGTCTATTCCTTCTATTTGTGCGTACCCTTGTGCAACTAATCTAGCTTTATTTCTAATAATACTTCCTGAGTCATCTAGCTTATTTTATAAACCCATTTAGTTCCAATAATATTTTGATCATGAGGTCTTGTGACTAACTCCCAAACATCAGTTCTTATAAATTGGTTAAGTTCCACTTCCATAGCAATTATCCAAAAATTA
>NW_021490020.1:0-658 GCF_001605985.2 Dendrobium catenatum | reverse complement strand
AATATTGCTTGCAAATATTCACAAATTTTAATCTAAACAAGGGGGATTTTATTTAAGAAGGATCATGATTTTTAATTAAATTAGGCATATGAATTGAATATTAAACAAAATTTTAAAAAGAATCAAAGTGCATTTTATTGAATGCATCAAATTATTTGTCGTATTTAGAATGCGCCAAACTATTTGACTCATTTCATTGAATATGTCAAACTGTTTGACACATTACTATGTTCTTTTAAAATTTTAATTTAGCTGATTGGGCTGCATTCTAAAGAATACGTCAAATGGCCAAATCATTTGATGGTGCATTCTGAATGGATTCTTTAAAATGCTTCATTTTATTTGACTAATTTTCTTCTTTTAAAAGTTTTTTAAACATATGAACCTATTTCTAATTTAAATTAAACAATATCCTCCTATTCATAATATTCCGAATAAGGGGGATATCTGGCCGCAGTTTAATTAAAAAACATAAAAGAGATAAAAAATTCTTTATTTTTCAATGTGTAATAAATATCATTAATTTAAAATTGGCGAAAATGTAGAAATTTCGAAAGGAAAAAAACTGAGACATTCGTAAGTATCGAGAGAAAGTTCCATTTAAAAAACAGTAATTATAAAATAATTTAAAATATTTTCTTTATTTTATTTATTTTCA
>NW_021490019.1:0-520 GCF_001605985.2 Dendrobium catenatum | reverse complement strand
AGAAAGAGATGTTGTGTATGAATCACTCATATATTCTCCTAAATTATATGTACCCGCAGTCTTAATTTGAGTTCAAGTATGGAATTCTCTCTCAGAGCTGCGGAAATAACGACTCTCTTAGAAAATCGAATGACAAACTTTTCCACCCATTCTCAAGTGGATGAGATCGGTCAAGTGGTCTCAGCTGTCAATTCATTGCTACGCACCTTTCTTCGTATTGACTTTTGCCAAAAACTGCTATTTGAAAGAAATGTAGTCAAATACGATGTTTATTGATTCTATTTCGCCATTCTTTAGGTACTAATAGAGACTTTTTTTAAGATAAATCGTATTGATAATGACCTTTTAACCAATTTTTTCATTCATTCATTACATATGAATTTTATTATGTGAGTTAAATATTCTATGTATCATACAATAGTCTTTTAAATTATTCTTAAAAAAGGATAAATGCTCCAATTAGCATTTTTGGTAAGCAACCAGCCCAAACGTGTAGATGATAATCAGCAGTGTAGCGGAG
>NW_021490018.1:0-254 GCF_001605985.2 Dendrobium catenatum | reverse complement strand
TGCAAGAACTTACTCTAAGATTGGCTCAACTTCTTCATAGTTCAGTAGCATATACAAATTTGCTATTTTTATTTCTAAATCATTGATAAATCTTTTAACACATTTGCCACTAAGCTTTCCTTACCTTCTAAATACTGATAGTGCTGCATGTGATTTTTCTTCTACATCCAAGTCCATGTTATGACCAATCTTTGTTCCTGTACTCCTTACATGGAGCTCGAAGTAGTAGGAGCAAAAATGAGTGGTTTCTTGAG
>NW_021490017.1:0-235 GCF_001605985.2 Dendrobium catenatum | reverse complement strand
GGAGCTTATTAATTGCAAGTTGCCAACTATATCGACCGGGACGATATGTAAAACGTTCTGGCCGATCAGTACAAAACCCATGAGATCGGCCAGAGCATCGCCCTGAATGCAAAATGGACGATTGAAAATTTCCTTGATCGTCTAGGACGATCGCACGATCGTCCCGGCCTATCAGTTCAAATCAGAGGAAAATCATCCAGAGCATCGCCCTGAATTCAAGCTGTCCGATCCAGAT
>NW_021490016.1:0-297 GCF_001605985.2 Dendrobium catenatum | reverse complement strand
CTTCCAACAGCCTCCAAATTGCCACGGACTCACCGGAATTGAAGGAGAAAGGGGGAGAAGCCACAATTTTTGCTTTTTTTTTTGGAAGAGCCGCATGCAAGGAGTGAACACATGAAGGCCTCCGTCTCCCCCTTTTTCTCTGATCGGGACGCACGCAAGCAAGAGCCGAACGGCTCTTGCCCTATTCCGCTCTCACTTCCGCCTGGTTGGGGCGAGCGAACCAAACGGGATAGCCGACTGGCTCTCCCTCTCCTTCTCGCTCTCTTCGGGACGGACCGAACGAAGAAGCCACGGGGG
>NW_021490015.1:0-243 GCF_001605985.2 Dendrobium catenatum | reverse complement strand
AATTTGTTATGAATGCAGGAAACCAGGTCATATCAAGACTGATTGCCCAAAACTCAAAGCCACTCCTAGAAAGGAGAAGGTAGAGGAGAAACCAATGGTAAAGAAGGGCAAGAAGAAATTTCAAAGAGCTTTATGGGTGGACTCAGCTTCAGACTCATCTGAGACTGAAAAAGAAGAAGAAGTTACCAATCTTTGCTTAATGGCAGACAATGTAGATCACTCAGATCAAGAAGAGGTATGTGA
>NW_021490014.1:0-252 GCF_001605985.2 Dendrobium catenatum | reverse complement strand
ATTTGAGAAATTCTTCTTCAAGCACTATAGTTAGCTTTTGTCTTTGTTAGTTGTATTTCATTATCTCAAAGATTTTTATCATTTTAATGAAAAAGGAAAGTTTATTTTTATGTGCTTAATGATTTTTTTTATAGATAGTCTTTATTTAGTTTTATTTAAATTATTTTTGTTATGCATAATTTATATTTTATTAAATTCTTATCCATACTTAACTCTTGAAAATTATCCTCTACATAACAATTGCACCGTGAT
>NW_021490013.1:0-207 GCF_001605985.2 Dendrobium catenatum | reverse complement strand
TGACGACTCCGCTGGGGAATGGTTTCTCTTTCCATCTCTGGCAAGTCACTTATATATGCTATAGTAGCAGCTAATGAAAGTAATGATGATATTGAGCTCTATATGGTGAACATCAGGATGTGACATTTTATGTCCAAAGATCCATCCCTGAAAGGTCCCGAAAATGAATTTTTTAAATAAGATCAATGGAAAATTGTTTAGCAGGGT
>NW_021490012.1:0-200 GCF_001605985.2 Dendrobium catenatum | reverse complement strand
TAATTAGTTAGATTTAATTATAATTAATTATAATTAATTAAGGTTAATAATAAAATATGCTCGTGCCTTCTCCCGCCTCGGTCCCCGAGCCTTCATCGACGACCGCAGCCGATCCGCCGGTCCACCGGCCCCGAAGGTATAACCCCCTAAACTCAGGCTTCCGTCCTCGACGTGTACGACGGACCGGTAGACCGCCTATA
>NW_021490011.1:0-1233 GCF_001605985.2 Dendrobium catenatum | reverse complement strand
TTACCATCAGCATGAAGTTCTAACAGTCTAATTTGTGTGGACGTCAAACGTCATCCAGAGAATAATCAGAATGCACCACGTCATCCCTTCGCTCGGTACTGCAGCTCGGTACTATTCGGTTCCGTTCGGTACCGCAGCTCGATACCGCTGACTTGATGCATTTTGGTTGATCTCCGGACGACGTTCTGCATCAGACCTCTGCACAGAATAATTTCTCAATCCAAGTGGCATTACTTTTTTTTAGGGAAAAGGTCAGGGATCATCTCACTTTCCATTTCTTGTAAAAGAATTGATAAAGAATAATGTTCAACTCAAGAAGTATAATAATATTTATAGAGCTTTAAGCCAAAAAGATTAAAATTTAAAAACATCCGAGCATCATGTAGATCAAACAAGACCTCGATAATCCAATGAGCCAAAAATTTTTCTCGAGCTTGAGCTTAAAACTTAATATTGCTAGGCTCGCGAACTCGTTAGCGAGTTGAGCATGAATCGGCACGGCTCACTTGCACTCCTATTTTAAGGATTTGATTAAACACTAGAAATTATAAGCAAACTGTTGTTGAACTAAAATAACTCTCGGTGACAACTGAGATATCTTATCTACTTGATAATGATTAAACAAGAACAAATCTATTCCAAGTGGGAAATTTTATTTAACAGATGGAGTTAAAAAAAAATCCTTCTAATTAACTTGAAATATTTTTTTTTTTTGTTTATTTTTCTTTATTTTTCAGTATTTTCTTCTAAAATGATGATGAGATGCATAAAACATAACGATATGAATATCCAAAGAACATAATTTATATTTTTTTACATCGTACGGCTGTAAAAGACAAGCAACATTCTCTATTAGAATTTATTCCTCATCAAAAATTATCTTGGTTGGACACAAATCTTGAGATATATTTAAATTAAAAATTTCCAGATATAATTAAAAGAATTGGCATGATCGACACGAATCTTGGGCTAAATTTAATTTTAATATTTTTAGAATTAAAATCATGGTCATCTAAACATTAATTTTTAAAAAAATGTATGACTGAACTAAACATCTTGATAAGATGAATCCAAAGACATCAAAGGTAGCCTAATCCGAGTCCAAATAAGATCAAATCAAATATTTGAAGCACATTTAAAAAACTTTGGACATTAATTAGATTATCAAATGATCTTCAAATTTTACTTGCATGTTGTGAATCGAGTAGCCTGATGAGAAGAATTCAACAAGCC
>NW_021490010.1:0-327 GCF_001605985.2 Dendrobium catenatum | reverse complement strand
CGAGCTTTTGGTGGTGGAACATCTTTGGCCGATGGTGAAGGAACTTCTTGTATTTGTGGTTGTGGAAGTTCTTTAGCCAATGGTAAAGGTGGAGGAACTTCTTGTATTTGTGGTTGTGGAAGTTCTTTAGCTAATGGTAAAGGTGGAGGAACAACTTGTATTGGTGGAGGTGGAGGAAGTTCTTCGACCATTGGTGGAGGTGGAGGAACAACTTGTATTGGTGCTTGTCCTGAAGGATGCAAAGCCGTATTATTCACTGATTGGAAGCTGGAGGCAGAACTGGATATATACGGCTTCTCTTGATTGTGATCACACTGCATTTGAAAT
>NW_021490009.1:0-413 GCF_001605985.2 Dendrobium catenatum | reverse complement strand
CTAATTTTGTGATGCCGTATCAATTATCATATTTCTGTGAAGTCTTTGCTACAAATTGCTTTTATTGCTTTATCATAATTAATTTAAAATTTGCTAACTCAATTAAGCTAAATCTAAGAGGATCTATGCTCCATCCATTTGAAAGGATAAATTTTAGTACATAGTACAATTATATTGTATAAATTGGGAAGAATATTTTAATCTAGCTTTTGATTTGATGGAGCATTAATTATAAAATATCTAGATTTATTAATAGGCATTTATATTAATCTAAGAGATAAGAGTAATGGATAATATGTAATATAGATTATTCATAAAAAAGAATATATAATATAATTCAAACAATTTAATAATTTATTACTAAAATCTGAACAAATGACTAGCTTATATTGTGTTGAGGGTGATTAGGAAAA
>NW_021490008.1:0-8662 GCF_001605985.2 Dendrobium catenatum | reverse complement strand
TAGAGAGAGTCGCCTTAGATGGTTTGTTCACATAAAATGGCTAGGAGAGTAGAGGTATTAGATTTGAATTATGTTAAGAAAGGTAGGGGTATACCTAAAAAGACTTGATTAGAAAATATTAGGAATAACCTTTCTTTATTAGATTTAAGCAAGAGTTTGAATTTTAATAGGACACAATGGAGAAAAAGGATTCATGTAGCCGACCCCACGTAGTGGGATAAAGGCTTGATGTTATTATTGTTGTTGTTTTTTTTTAATTTAAACATAAGAAAAAGAAATGCAATACAAATAAGAAAAAAAATGCAGTATGAAATAGAAGAAGAAATTCATTCTATTTAAATATAAGGAACCATAACAGCAGACTACAACAAACTTCTCCCTCTTTTGACAGCTCCAAAAAAAAGGAGCAAATAACACTGAGAAAAAATACAACACATATACACTTCAAAGGAAAGGATCCTGATCACTTGGAGCTGGAGGTGGGTTTGGTTGGAAATAGTGAAGGATTGTGTCAAATTGGTGATCAATCACGGTGAAGCATTCCCCAAACCATTTCATGTCATCCTCATTTTGTTGATGTTTCTCTTGTATGTGTGTATCGAGATGAGTCTGAAGTTGATCAAAGCATTCGACCAAATCATCATGAGGATAAGCTGGTGCAGGTGCTCGGGGTGCTGCATGTTATCGTGGTTGAGCTTGAGCTGCTACGGGGGAAGCATCTCCTTCTTCATCATCAAAGTCAGGTTCTTCAAGCTCTTGTCCCCGATGGAAAAGAATACAAAAAGATCCATCCGTATAAAAGATTGGAAGATTATCGGGTTCACCAGGATAGGTTAATTGGTATTTATTTTTAAGGATGTATCCTATAA
This sequence comes from Dendrobium catenatum, assembly GCF_001605985.2. Lineage (NCBI taxonomy): Eukaryota > Viridiplantae > Streptophyta > Magnoliopsida > Asparagales > Orchidaceae > Dendrobium > Dendrobium catenatum. The sequence goes on along the minus strand of NW_021490008.1, from coordinate 7,793 downwards.
GATGGTCAAGGGCTAGATTTTGTTTCCTTCGGGTAGTAGGGATGCGAACGAAAGTCATATGTTGAATGTAGTTAATAATCATTTCGATTGAGTGATTGGATGAGTGGCTGGTGTTGATAGAAGGCATCGTTCCTAAGGATACATTTAACATCACTCCAATCAAATTCGTTTGTGAGAAAGGAACAAACCATAGGTCCTTCAGTGGATACGCCAATATGTTGGGCGATGTTAGCTTTGGTAATCTCTATGTTTTGGCGACAGACAAAGGAGTGGAAAGTTGTATTATCGATAGTATAGATAATATTTGCTAGAAATTCAAATAGGAGTTCAAAGTTGAAGGGGAATGCTAGAGTAAGAAGGAACTTGAAAGTGGTGGAGGCGAAGAGGTTCAGTACCTTGAAATTTAGAGCAGCCTTATTAAGCATTTTGGATGGTGTAATCTTACAGGTTTTTAACTTGTAATAGGCCTCTTCATTTTCAGCATTTAGAAAGTGAGCGTTGTGATGGCTAGAGGAAGATGAGCTTCCAGCTACCAAATGACCCCTCTTGCTAGAACTCGACATTAGTAGGAAGGCAAGTAGACTAAGTGAGAAGAGACGTGAGTGAAGAGTTATGAATGAATAGATCTACCTAGCCAACAAAATTTTAGAATTTTGAATAGTTCGTACAGTACGATCTAGTCTCATACAGTACGATTTAGTGTAATAATAGTTTTGGCAAAACGGTTCGTCAAAAGGTGGTCAACTTATACAGTACGATGGGTATCGTACAGTATGATCAGAAGGATTTCGATCGTCCTGAGGGTCTTCGATATGACCTTTGATGAAAAGTTTCATACTGTACGAACATGTGTATCGTACAGTACAAACAACATTTATATCATACCAGACACCTTTATGTCGTTCTCATCCATTTTGCTGAGGTGAATCGTACAGTACGAAGTGGAGGTATCGTACAGTACGAACAATAATAATATTGTACCAAACAGAGTTAATTCATCCCAATCTGTTTGCTGACATGGATCGTACAGTACGAATATGAGGTATCGTACCATATGATGATCAATAATGTCATACCAGGCGGAACGAATGACTTCCAGCTGTTTCGTACAGTACGATAAACAGAGGTAAAATTTGTAGATTGGTTGTGTTTTGTGTAGATTTAGATATATCGTACAGTACGATAGCAGAGCTACAGTACGATAAAAAAATGTCAAATTTGATGGTTTTGTGTAGTGAGTTTGTGATGATCAGGAACAGCCTTAGAAGAAATTTTTTATTTTTTTATTTTTTATTTTTATTTTTTTGTGTTTTTGTGTGTGTGTGTTTTTTTTTATGCATTAATGTCTATGACACCTAATCTAGTCCTCAAGGTGCTAAAGGTGTCGAATGCTAGTGGTTTTGTGAATATGTTAGCCAATTGATCTCCTGTCGCGATGCGATGCACTTCTATATCTCCCTTAGCAACGCGATCTCTTATGAAATGGTATCTAATGTCTATGTATTTATTTTGAGAGTGTTGAATTGGGTTCTTAGAGATGAAAATTGCACTTGTGTTGTCACACATGATTGAGATGGTTTCTACAGGTAGGCCAAGATCACAAATTTGTTCTTTTAACCATAGTACTTGTGCAACGCAACTTCCTACTGCAATATATTCTGCCTCGGCCGTGGAAAGGGCTACTGGATTTTGCTTCCTATTGGACCAAGAAACTAATAATTGTCCTATAAATTGGCACGTACCAGAGGTGCTTTTTCTAGCTACCCTACATCCTCAAAAATCCGAATCTGAGTACCTTATGATTTCAAAAGAAGTGTTGTGCCTAGTATACCAGATTCCTAAGTTTTGGGTGTCTAGTAGATATCTAAGGATTCTCTTGACTGCGGTTAAGTAAGACTCTTTAGGATTGGCTTAAAAATGGGCACAAAGGCACACACTAAACATTATGTCCGGTCTACTACAGTCAGGTAAAGAAGGGATCCAATCATTCCTCTATATTTTTTCTGATCTGCTGATTTTCTATTAAGATCTTTGTCTAATTGAATTTTTGAGCTCATTGGAGTGCTCATGGGCTTAGCACTATCCATTTCATATTTTTTCAAAACATCTTTAAAGTATTTTGTTTGGTTAAGGAATGTTCCATTATCCATTTGTTTCATGCTAAAGCCCAAAAAATAGTTAAGTTCTCCCATCATGCTCATTTCAAACTCATTACTCATTATTTTTGAGAATACATCATACAGATTTTTATCTGAAGATCCAAACAAGATGTCATCCATATAGATTTGAACAATGAGAATTTATTTTTGATCTTTTATAAAAAGAGTGTAGTATCTACACTACTCTTTTCAAATCCTCTATCCAATAGGAATGAGCTAAGTCTTTCGTACCATGCTCTAGGTGCTAGCTTTAATCCATAAAGTGTCTTTTTTAATTTGAATATATGATTTGGAAATTATTAACTTTCAAATTCGGGGGGTTGCTCAATTTAGACATCTTCCTTAATTACCCTATTCAAAAAAGCACTCTTTACATCCATTTGATATAGTTTGAAGTTCTTGAAACAAGCAAAAGCTAAGAGCACTCATATGGCTTCTAGTCTAGCAATAGGGGCAAAGGTTTCTTCAAAGTCTATTCCCTCAATTTGGTTGTACCCCTTAGCTACTAATCTGGCTTTATTTCTTATTATTATTCCTGAATCATTCACCTTATTTTTGAAGACTAACAACACTTTGTTCTTTAGGTCTCTTGACTAACTCCCAAACATTATTCCTGGTGAGTTGGTTCATCTCTTCTTGCATTGCTAGAATCCAAAATTCATCACCTAAGGCTTGATTTATACTTGTAGGTTCTATCATAGAGATGAATGCTGAATGAATAACCTCTTTCCTAAGTCCATGCCTTATTCTTACACTTTCTGAAGGGTCTCCTAAAATAAAATCTTTAGGATGACTAGAAGAATATCTCCATCTCTAGGCAAATCTTCCTGAGGTTTTACCCTTTCTCTAAGGTCATAGTCTCTACTCCTTGAATTGCCTCTATTTCATCATCTTCAATTTTATTTCAGAGGGCTTATCTGATTCATCGAATACTATATGGGTGGACTCTTCTACTACTAGGATTCTCTTATTAAAGATTCTATAGGCCTTACCTACAGATGAATAATCTAAGAAGACACCCTCATCGTACTTGGGATAAAATTTTCCTAAGGGAAGTTTCCATTATTCAATATGAAGTACTTGGGCCCAAACACATGTAAGTGTGGAAGATTCAGTGTCCTACCCTTAAGGAGTTCATAAGGAGTTTTATTTAGCTTAGATCTAATGTTTACCCTATTTAAAACATAACACGCTGTGTTGATTGCTTCTACCCAAAAGTATATAGGAAGGGTGTACTCCACTAACATTGCCATAGCAGCTTCTACCAAGGTTTAATTTTTCCTTTCTACTATACCATTTTGCTATGGAGTTCTAGGGGCTGAGAAGTTATGCTCTATTCCTATCTCTTGATAGAATGATTTAAACTTTTTATTTTGAAACTCTCCACCGTGATCACTATGGATTGTTGAGATTTCACATCCTAATTTTTGTTGAATCCAAGTGGAGAATACCTTAAATTCCTCAAAAGACTCATTCTTATGTGTTAGGAATCTTACCCAAGTGAACCTAGTGAAGTCATCTACAATCATAAATCCATACTTTTTTTCCACCTAGGCTGGTTGTGCTAACTGGTCCAAATAAGTCCATGTGTAGGATTTCTAATGGCCAAGAGGTAATCACATCTTTAATTGAATGAAAGGATGATTTGATTTTTTTTCTTAGTTGGCATACATAGTCTCCTATGTCATAGCCATGAATCATCTACTAAATGGTCCTTAGTGAAATCTAACTTAGGTACGCCTCTAACTAGGTTTTTCTAAGTGATGTTTCTAAGTTTTTTCATACTAGCATGGCATAGTCTCCTATGTCATAGGCAGTCATCTACTATTGTTTTCAAACAAAATGAATTTAAACTATCAATGCAATCAAGGTCTAACATGTAAATATTATTCATTCGTTATCCTTATAAAACTAGTTTATCATTTAAACTAATCAGGCATTTGTCAGATAGAAATTTAATATCAAAACCTTTGTCACACAATTGACTAATGCTAAGTAAGTTATGCTTCAAACCATTAACTAATAAGACATTTTCAATTAAAAATTCTTAGCATTACCAACAATACTTGAGTGTATCACTTTGCTGGTAGTGTTGTCTCCCAAAGTTAATTTGCCTCCAGTTCTAGTCTCTAGTAGAATAAACTTCTTCATATTTCCAGTCATGTGTCACGAGCAGCCACTATCCAGGTATGACATGATCTCACTAGGTCTTTTGTGAGAGCATCCCTATAATTTCATTCAAGGGTTAGATTTTGGAACCCAAGTGAGTTTGGGTTCCTCCTTATGCTTGCATGAATGAGATGTATACATGCTATGTTGTGATGGATGCACTTTAGGTCTCCATACTAAGTGTGTCCTACGATGAATTGTGCAGGTGCGGGCTATGTGACCTAGCATGCCACAAGAGAAGCACCTAAGACCAGGAAATGGATTCACTAACCTATGTGGGTGGTGATGCCTCTTCCTAAAGTTGTGTGATGCATACTGTGTTGGGGGTTTGCTAAATTGGGCTAATGTGAGTGATGCATTTTCTTTTTCTAGTTCTTTGATTTTTTTCTTTAAAAGTGTTGTTTTGATATGTCAATCCATGAACTTCTATTTTTAACAAATGCTCACTGTGATCTATTTCTAATGCAAGTTTGTCTAGTCTATCAAAAGCTTCTTTTAGTTCAACATAAGTGGTTTTCAAGGTTTTATGCATTTTAGTTAGTTCAACATGCTTCTTACTTAATGCATCATACTCATTAAAAAGTAGCATATGATATTTATCTAAATCATAATTTTCTTTGACAAAGTTAGCATGCTCAGTTTGTAAACTACTAAACTCAATATTAAGACTAGCATGCATCTTTTTCAATTTCCTATACGAGTCATGAATTTTTTGAGAAATGAGCAATAAATCTTCATATGAAAGTTGACATCCCTCATCTTGATCTGATTGATCAAGATTATCGTTAGCCATTAGACACAAATTTGTTACCTCCTCCTCTGCTTCTTCTTCTGACGATTCTGAGGCAGAGTCGGCCCAAAAAGCTTTTTGTGTCTCCATTTTTTCTTTCTTATACTTGACTTTATCCTCACTCTTTTCCTTAGCAAGTTGGCTCTTTAAGTTAATTTTAAGTAAGTATTTAAAATAAATTATACAGTACAAATTTCTTCGTATAGTACGAATGGCTAAAAAAAACTTAGGTTATTTTGACGGCTAGGGTTTTGAATTAGTAACACATCATCCTGTACAATAGGGTTCGTACAATACGATTTGTTCAAAAAAATCATTTTATAAAGTTGTATCATATAGTACGATATAAAATCGTACAGTACGATCAACAGAGAAAGAAAATCTTTATTTTTACTTTTAAAGCCCTCTCCCCCTATGTGTGTGCATGGTTGCTCAGACTTACGTACAGTTTATGGCCACACTCAAGAAAAGAAAAATAAAATAAAATAAATAAAAAAATACATTATTTCAGACTCACACTCCTACTCTACCCAATCTTGAGTCTTCCTGTTGTCTTGAGTAATTTATGATCTTCCTAAAATATTAGTACTCACGGGCAATAGCATAAATCAAATGATATTCAATGAATAGAATTTTAGACGATATTATTTATCATCATCAAAAGCTCAAACTAGGGGTCATGGATCCCAACAGCTTGTTCAGTAAGTCTAGTCTATCAATTACTGGAATGGCCTTTAATGCTATGGCACAGCAGAGCAGTGATTCTCAGAATTGGATTTGGCTGAAAAAAATGAAATAGAATGCTCGGGTGGAAATGTTCTTGTGGAGGGTGTGTACAAATGTTATCCCAGCATTCAAAATCCTAAAGCATAGAAAGTTAATGGATAATGCTAATTGTCCAAGAGGATGCATTACTATTGAAGATACAGAGCATGTTGTATGTACCTACTTTAAGTTAAAAGAGTTAATTAAACTTCTAAATCATTGGGGATTCGGTATTCTTGTATTTCAAAGTCTAGAAGAAAATATTACATGGCTAGAAATGATAGCATTGAAGAGAGGTATGTTAGCAAACTTATACTGTAATGCAGTATTTTTGTCATGGAAAGATAGGATTAAGACCATCCATGAAGGAGTGGTAGAAAGTCCATCTTTTATTGCATCTAATGCAATATGCTATACATCAGTTCATCATAATTATAGCCATTTCTTTTCAGGCAACTAGGATGTCAACCATTCGATCAGATTGTCTAATTCTTGGCAACCTCCTCCACCCGAATGGCTAAAAGTTAATGTAGATGCATCTCTTCTTCCTTCTTATAAAGCAGGCATTTCTAGAGTATTCAGAGACTGTAAATGAAGATTTCTATTTGCTTTTGGTAGAACTTGTATTCATTGGGATATTGCACAATTGGAGCTTCTTGCAATCCAGTCATTGAAAGAAGTCACCAAGGATTGGATGTTCAAATACAAAGGAATCATAATTGAAGATGACAACTCCATCATCATTTCTTTTATGCAACGGATTTGTAAAAATGGTATCTACATAGAAGAAGACCTTGACTTTCTTAAAGATTTTAATTTTGCTATTTTCAATTGCATTAGTAGAGAACGTAATAAGTTAGCAAACTTGTGTGCTAACTATGCTCTTGTTGGTAGCTTTAGCTGGGATGATTTCTCTTTGAATAAGGTTCCTTCTTCATTCTTTAACATTTTGAAGGAGGAATCCACTATTTAGTTTTATCTTTGGTTTTTGCATTAATAATATTTTCTAGCTTCGATTCTTTATTAAAAAAAAAGGTCTAAATGTTAATTGATTCCCACACCCTTTGCGAACCTAATAAGAAGAGGTGTTTTTAAATTAAGGCAAATAGTATGCAACTGTGGTTAAATCTCAACCTCTATCATAATTTATTTTAGAGAATTAACAAAATAAAATACATGTCATCAAAATAAGGCATAAGTTTGGTGAAGCCTTTAAATCATAGCTAGAATACTTATAATAGAAGAGAAAAATGGAGATAATTAATCAATTATTTCAAAGAAGGTAAACTTCCATCAAACAAATTATTAGCTGCATAGATAGGAAGAAGGGCATTGTAGTATATGATAAACATCAAAGTTCATATTTTAGTTCCTTTCATCAAATTTAGCTTTGATCTCTATTGTCTAAAGAACCTAATAATTTCATGAACAATATTCTTGAAGGTATTTATGGTGCTCACCAATTTGGTCTCAAAATTGCCCCTCAAAATTAAGATAATGGTTAATTACTGGCCATCAAATGTAAAAGATTGTGTTGAGGATGTTAAGAGGTGTCACAAATTCTAAGTGTTTGGTAACACTACTTTTACTACCAAATCGAGTACATAATATAGTTCCATCCGAGCTATTTGTATTTAGTGGATTAGTTATAATTGGCCTTATTAGCCCTCCATCATCAGATGGACACCAATTTAACTTTATGATAATGGATTTTTTTTTAATGCACAAAATAACATCTATTAAAAAAAGTTAGAGTAGAAAACATAATAAACTTGTTCACTAATAATATTATTTATAAATTTACTATGCCATGTCAAATTATTTTTGAAAATGACCTAGCATTCGAAAGCATTAGGATAAATAAAATTTTCATTCAATATAAAATTGATCAGTGTTATTTATCAATTTAC
>NW_021490007.1:0-772 GCF_001605985.2 Dendrobium catenatum | reverse complement strand
CGATCAAAAGTTAATTCGTTTTAATGTCAGTTGAAAATCGTCCCCCGTTATGAATCGACGTCTGTTCGTCTGGACGAACTAAAAGTTTGTACGGACGAAGTTCACAATTAAAATGGCCTTATCCATTTAACTGCTTCATTCAATCGTCCCGACGTTTGAGAGAAAAAAATTTTTGTCCTGGACGATCATTCCGATCGTACAGACGAACTACATTAAAAACCGCTCTTAAGACGGTTAGAATTCTCGCAAACTAAATTTTACACACATCGTCCCGTACGAAAAATTTCATCCTGGACGATTTCCACATTTTTGAATTTTTATTAAAGAAAAATCAAACAAAACACAAATCACAATACATAATGACAAATCCACAGACTCTAAAATAAAATCATTCAAAACAAAAAAAAAAAAAAAAAAAAAAAAAAAAAAAAAAAAAAAACACAAAAACAAAAATCATAAAAACATAAACTACGAAAACATCAATATCAATGTTGCAAAAACATTTTTATTTAAGCATTCAAACCAATTACACCAAGCCTTATTCTTAATGTACTGAAAGTATCAAAGGCTAAAGGTTTTGTAAAAATGTCTGCAAGTTGATTTTCAGTTGAAACATAAGTTCAATTTCTCCCTTGGATACATGATCTCTTATGAAATGATGTCTTATGTCAATATGTTTGGTTCTAGAATGTTGAATAGAATTTTTGGAAATGCAAATAGCACTATTATTAACAGAATAAATTGGAATAGTGCCTATAGTTAATCCTAAATC
>NW_021490006.1:0-529 GCF_001605985.2 Dendrobium catenatum | reverse complement strand
ATTTTCTGGATTTTTCTGTATGGATCAGCCAGACCCATACATGACAGACGGACAGAGTTCCAGTCAGGCAGCACCAGTGGGGAGTACAGCCCCAGTGGCCGGTGTTGACAAGTTGTCTTAGTTTGCTACGCTTGTTGCTCAGATGATGAGCGAAACTCAGAGCAGAGCTGTTACTGTCAGATCTGATGACATTGATAGACATTTATAGTTGTTTTTGAGGTTGAAACCTCTGAGATTTGAGGGCGCTGTTGAGCCCAGAGCAGCCGAGGAGTGGCTAAGGAGATTGGAAAAGACCTTTGACGGAATGCAATGTCCATCAGATAGGAAGGTTCCTTTGGCTGTTTTTCTGTTGGACGGAGAGGCTAAGCACTGGTGGGTTGGTCAGCAGGAGGCCAAGTTTCAGGGCAGATTGATATCTTTGATTACCTGGGAAGAATTCACTGAAGTGTTTCGAGATTGGTTTGTTCCCCTTCTGCACGACAGCAGATGCATGAGAGTTTTCTGAGGCTGGTTCAGGGGAGCAAGATGG
>NW_021490005.1:0-321 GCF_001605985.2 Dendrobium catenatum | reverse complement strand
ATGATCCTTACGAACACTAAAACCAAGATTATATCCTTAAGAACGATAAGCCTCGTATGCTTCTTTCTCATTAACATAAACATCCTGAGAAATACGCAACCAATACGCAACCGATACGCAAAAGATAAGCAGCAATTAAGCAACACAATACGCAATGTATATGCAATGTATGCGCAATGTATACGTAATATATACGCAGAAAATATTCAATGTATATCAAATAGATACGCAATACATACGCAAATAATACGCAACAAACCTTTGAAATAAGTAAATCGAACTTGAAAATCCTTATTGTAGCCTAGATCAATAATGCTTTAG
>NW_021490004.1:0-358 GCF_001605985.2 Dendrobium catenatum | reverse complement strand
GTCGTTTAAATTTAATTGTAAGTTTGTTGACATCAGAGTTCGATTGATCCTGAATTTAATTTTAAAATTCTCCAATTCAAATTTTTCCTTGAGATTCATGCTTGATCAAGTTAATTTTTGGTGTTGTATCATTAATATTTAAATTAGTCCAAACACACTAATTAGTCTGATTTTCCCTAGAAATTTTATTAGAAATTTATTTCTTAATTGTACAGAGTATTTCTTTTTTTACTTTCATAATTTTAAGATTTTATTTTGTTTTAAAAATTAAATGTTTATGATTCTTTTATTTATAAATAAAAAACATAATAATGTTGATTATGAATGAATGAAATGTAAATTCATTAGTTTTAAAATA
>NW_021490003.1:0-282 GCF_001605985.2 Dendrobium catenatum | reverse complement strand
CAAAAATTTGTCAATCAATAGGTAGGGAAGAGTTGGAGATGAATGCGATTCACCTGATGATCAATGTTAACTTACATATAGACACAACAAGCCTATGAGTGTTGACCAGTGATAATTAATGAGTGCTATAACACTCCTACAATCAATAACAATCCAGTGCTGATCAAATGCAGTAATTTTTCACAAACAAAGATGGTCAATTTGTAGCAAGTGTAACTATGTACAAACCATCATGGAGGACTCATCATATGTACTAAATGTCATATACGAGCAGAATGCCAA
>NW_021490002.1:0-471 GCF_001605985.2 Dendrobium catenatum | reverse complement strand
ACGATGCAGGTTATACGGATTGTAAACCCGCACTATCCCCGAGCTCCTCTCCGTCCAAACGAACAGAACCTGACCGGACTCTCTACTCGGATCCAACTCTGTATCGAAGACTTGCCGGTTCGTTGCAATATCTCTCTATCACGAGGCCGGACATCGCCTTCGCCACAAATGCGGTTTGCCAGCACATGCAACAACCATCAAATCAAGACTTCAAAGCTCTCACAAGACTCCTAAGATACATCAAAGGGACTCTATCATACGGGCTTCCGATTACTACCGGAAATCTCGACCTCCACACCTACACGGATGCCGACTGGGCATCCGACGCCAGCGATCGGAAATCGATCTCCGGTTTTTGCACTTTCCTCGGTCCAAATCTCATCTCTTGGACTGTCAAAAAGCAGGTCACCGTGGCCAAATCTTCAACCGAAGCTGAGTACCGCTCCTTATCTGCGGCCGCCTCCGAGGTCA
>NW_021490001.1:0-1589 GCF_001605985.2 Dendrobium catenatum | reverse complement strand
GCAAAAGATGTGCATAAGCACCAATTAATTGACAAGAGGCATAAAATGAGCCCACTAAAAAGCAAGCTCCTCTCTCTTTCAAATCTTTTAAAAACTTAGAAGTTTTCATGTATCAAAGGCTTGAATTCAATTGTTTTGTGATTGTGACAAATTTACTTTGATTCATTATTCTATAAGATATTTTTTTCTTAAACCAAGTAATGAATGAAATCTTGTTCCTCATATCAAGTTAATTTTTTTGAGTTAGGTCATTGATTTCAAAAGACGATTCTACCCTAAGAGAAAATCTGAGCTAAGGGTAATCATGATCGGATATTCTATCATTCTTGGGATTATTGATGTTGTTAACTCATTAACTTACAAGTTTTTAAAATCAATCACATGGAATAATACTTCATCTTCATGCCTTGGTAAAGGAAAAAAAAAACAAATGTGTGTTGTGGTTTATTTTTGTTCTTGGTTCTCTCCTTTTTGAGATGTCAAAAGGGGGAGTAGTTTTAGGATGTTTCTTGCACTTTTGATTCCGTATGTTACACTGCTATTTTTTTTTTTAATTTTTGTCATAGTATTTTGCCATCATAAAAAATGGGGATATTGTTGCAAATTCAGGTCTATGAATTATATTTTGATGATTGGCAAACACTCTTACTTGACTTGGACTGTCTTTTACAACTGATTTTTCAAGAATCAAAGATCGGACGGAAAAATAGAGCCAGCTCAAGATGGGGTAGATTAGGGTTGAGTTAGTCTGTAATTTTATTTTTCCCCTCTTGAGTCAATTGTAATCTTTGGTGTGACTAATGCAAAGTAACCCTACACACACACTAAAGAGACTTAGAATTTCTATTTTTACTCAAATCGGCCAGGACGATATTTACATCGTCTTGGATGATCGGGCTTATAACATAAAATCTAATCAAGGGTTCTTAATTAAGGTAGCCGTCATTAGCAAATCGGCCTGGACGATGCGTGTATCGGCCAGGACGATAGGCTCAAAACAAAAAGAAATTACCCCCATAAACAATTAAGGTATTCTAAACTTTTGGTAATCGGCCAGGATAATATCATATCAGCCTGGACGATATTCACAATTATGTCTTAATTGATTAGACAATCAAGGAGATAATTAAGGATGATTGATACGATCATATCATCCTGGATAATCGCAAGATCGGTCGGGACGATCTATTCTAAAATCCTTAATTGCTCCTGGATGATAAATATCGGCCAGAATAAATTCAGGGTGATATGCTGGACGATATGGATCGGACATCTTGAATTCAGAGCGATGATCTAGACGATTTTCCTCTGATTTGAACTGATTGGCCAGGATGATCGTGATATTGTCCTGGACGATCAAGCCAATTTTCAATTGTCCAGTTTGTATTCAGGGCGATGCTCTGGCCGATCTTCTAAGATTTGTACAGATCGGCCAGGACGATTTCCATATCATCCTGGACGATATAATCAGCAACTTTCAATTAATGAGCTTCTTTGAAGCTCTTCTATTTAAGAGCTCTTGCTCAACATTTTTTAACATCCTTGGTTGCTGTCTTGACCTGAGAAAACTTAAGAGAGAGAGAGAGAGA
>NW_021490000.1:0-294 GCF_001605985.2 Dendrobium catenatum | reverse complement strand
ACTATGATTTATAGGAAGATAAATATTATAAGCATTTAAGAAAATAAATAAGTTGGAGAGAAGTTTAAAGAGATTAATAATTTATGATTTAAATTATAGTATTCAAGTAGAAGTAATACTAGAAATGGTCTATGAGTGTTTATAAATATGAGTTTAAATAATAATGTTGTAGAGATTAATAGAATTGGTGATAAAATTAAAAATTTTAAATTTTTTATTAATACTAAAAATTATTAATATTATAAGAGATTATGCTGCTTAACTAGGTTTGAATATGTGTTCAAAATTATAATT
>NW_021489999.1:0-357 GCF_001605985.2 Dendrobium catenatum | reverse complement strand
TACAAGTCTATTCAAAATTAGAAATGAGGTTTTTTTTTAAATATCTACGTTCCCAAAGATTTTTCCCTTGTTTTATATGAATAAAACAAGGTTTATTTTATTCTGGAGTTCTCAAATCTTTATAGAGGCAAGTCCCTATAGTTAATTATATCTTAGGAGGAATGCTCCTAAGAAAACTCTCGATTAAAGCAGTGATTTCATACCCTTTTGACTACAAAGTAGAAGACAAAGAACAGAAGTAAGTATTTTCAAAGGAGAAAACTCAATGTTGAACATTTATTAGCGAGTCAAAGGATGAAAAGTAGGAGGTACCAGATTCTGAGAGAAATTTTCTGTTTAAGTTGACATTTTATTAGA
>NW_021489998.1:0-233 GCF_001605985.2 Dendrobium catenatum | reverse complement strand
TAATATTTTAATTATTAATTTTATTTATCACAATTGTTAATAGCGACCAAAATAAAAATTGGTCACAAAAATATCAACCAAATAAATCACAAGCCCCTTTAATTTCATGAGATGTGGTTATTAATGCATATCAATTTTAGACATATTTAGTAAAATTTATTTATTATTTAATTATTATACCTTTGCCAAAAAATTTAAGATTAATCAATCACTCTTTGATATTATTACATCTA
>NW_021489997.1:0-279 GCF_001605985.2 Dendrobium catenatum | reverse complement strand
TCACTCTTAGAGATAGAATGCAAAACCAGTAGGTACCTGAAAGGGTTGGAGTAGCTCAAGTGGACTATAATATTTAAGAGAGTTGCCTTAGATGATTTGAACAAATAAAATGTTGGCTTTTTGATGACCCGGTAAGGAAAGTAGATGTATTGGATTTGGCCTATATATGTTAAGGAAGGTAGAAGTAGACCTAAAAAGACTTGGCTAGAAAATATTAGAAATGACATTTTTTTATTAAATTTAAATGAGAATTTGATTCTTAATAGGATACAATAGAAA